>NC_057814.1:18465576-18765576 GCF_018294505.1 Triticum aestivum | reverse complement strand
CCAATCCAGCCAGCCAGCGTTGAATGCTGTATAACCAGAGCTTCAAGAGCTTGTCGTGAAAGGGGGAGAAAATAAGATGGCGCTAAGCGTCGCGCAATCCCTGGTGGGAAGTGCCGTAAACAGGGCGGCCTCCGAGGCCATGGATGAGATGGCATTGCTCATGGGAGTGCGGAACGAGACATGGTAAGGATAAATTAGTCATTTCTCTTTGCTATATTTTATTATCCATTGAAATCTTATTTTGCTGAGGCCTCAATTTGATGTTGCCCACTTCTTTGAAAAGGATTTAACAAATATATCAGAAATATGGTAAGGCACACATAACCATGGGACAAATTAAATCGTGACCATCAATTTGATTTCTGGTCTAATTAACAGGTACATCAAAGACGAGCTAAGAATAATGCAAGCTTTCTTGAGAACTGCTGAAAGGATGAAGGATAGAGATGAGCTGGTCAAAGTTTGGGCAGAGCAAGTAGAGGATCTATCCTACCACATTAAATATTGCATGGACGAGTTCCAGGTAAATATGGGCCACCCAAGCTGCTTGCATAGGCTGACGAAGCTTAGAGTTCGCCATCAAATTGCCGTCCAGATCCGCAACCTGAAAGTAAGAGTTGGAGATGTAAGCGCCAGGATCCAGCGGTATAGTCATTTAATGAGGCCCATTACCTCTGCAAGCATGGATGAGGGGAAATTATGCAAGGACGAGACCACTTCTTTCATGGAAGGTATCTGCATTCATTCACATGGATTTTTTGATGAATCAGAGCTTGTGGGCTTTTCTAGGCCGAATGAGGAGTTGATTAATCTGATGGATGTTTTCTATACCTAAGCATCTTTCCCGTGGGTTTTGAGATCCAAGCAAGACGTCTGATAGACAGATGGATAGCAGAGGGATTTGTAACATCTAGGTTTGGGATGGACATTGAGGATGTTGCAATGAGCTACTTTTATGAGCTAATCAATAGATGTATGATTGAACCATCAAGAGTAAACGCAGAAGGAAGGGTTAAGAGTTGTCGGGTCCATCATATCTTCTTCGATATCATGGCCTCTGTTTCAAGAGATGAAAAATTTGTGTACTTATCAATGGATATTGTAAAAAGTGCACCAGAGGAGAACTTTCGCCATGTAGTACACCATGGTCAGAAGTGCCCGAAGATTAGCATGGATTGGAGTCATGTTCGATCATTTTCTGTGTTTGCTGTGAGCCCTATGGAGCCAGCACCATCAGTCTGTTCAGCATACCTGAGGATGCTAAGTGTCTTGGATCTTCAGGATGCACAATGCAGTATGACACAGAAAGATATCAACAACATTGGGTTGCTGCGCCGCTTGAAATATGTGAACATTCAAGGACATTCAAATATTTGTACCCTTCCAGAATCCATAGGAAAACTACATGGCTTACAATATTTGGATGTCAGAAACACTTCCATCACATCATTACCAACTGAGATCAGTAAACTCCATAGTCTAATTAGTCTTCGTTGTAGCAATGAAAAAATTCATCCAGATGGCCCACAGGAAGGTTTGATGCTCACACTGTGCCTGCCCATGGTATTCATAGATTTTGGTTGTTCTGGTTTCCGTGCTGAGTCAGGGGGTGTGAGGGTGCCAAGAGGGATCGGTGAATTGCAAGAGTTACAGATCTTAGAGGTGGTTGACATCAGACGAACTAGTAGCAGAGCAATTAAGGAAATTAAGTGTAGTAACAGCAGAAGCCACCATGCAAAAATGTAGGGTACTTGCTGCAGCCATTGAGACGCTATCTTCCCTCTCTTCTCTTCGTGTAGATGCTGGCGGGAGCTCTTTGAAGTGGCTACATTCTGTTTCATCTCCTCCCCACCTCTTGAGGACCCTTAAGTTGGTAGGATGTCTTGGAGAAGAGATTCCCTACTGGCTTGCAAGTCTAACGCATTTAGTGAAGATTCAGTTGGAGCATAGCGGGCTAAAGGATGGACGCAAAGTCATGGAATTACTAGGGGAACTGCCCAGGCTTAGGCTCCTTGGTCTTTCTGGGATGTCTTATGTTGGGGAGGAGCTAATCTTCAGAGCACAATTGTTCCAGAGTCTCACCAAACTAGATATTTCTGGCCTTGAGCAACTGAGGGGGGTGAGATTCGAGGAGGGCACCTCACCCTGCATACAAAGGATAGAAATTGGTCGTTGTTGTTTGCAATCTGGGATAATTGGTATCAAGCATCTTCCAATGCTCAGGAGTATTTCACTTGGTCAAGGTTGTCAAGTGGCAAAGCTTGATGAGCTGCAAGGGGAGGTGGAAGCACACCCCAACCATCCTGTGCTGCAGCTGCTGTTTGACAGGAGGTACCACGACCTGGGTGATGTTGCAGAATGCTCGAATGCTGTACAAGTGCAAGAAGCAACGGGGGAATCATCTCATTTTCTCGAGCCTGCGGCAGTGGAAGAGAACTCCTCTCAGGGGATCGACAGGTCAGCTAATTTTCTTTTTCTGTCAGTAGCAATAGCTGGTTATCAATTAAACTGATGATGTCCTGTAAACACTTAGCACAACTGAAAATGCTCATGCTCTGCCGTGTAAATAGCATAAAACTACTACTTTACAGGCTAGGGTTCCAAAAAACTACCTGTTTTAAATTTTCTCAGATAACTACCAAATGGGTGGTCGGCTGTTTCAAAAAACCCAAATCGTCGACTCTTTATCAGTTGATCACGATTATGACAGGTTGGGTCCGCACCTAAACAAACCGTTAGTTTGACCGCTAACTTACATGTGGGGCCCACATGTAAGTTTCCTCCCCCTCTTCTCTTTCTTCTTCCTCTCTATCTCTTCTCTTCCCTCCTCTGTGCTTCCTGTGCCGGACCCCCTTCCCCTCCGGCGACCCCCTTCCCTCCCAGGCCGGCGAGCCCCTTCCCTTCCCAAGCCGGCGACCCCCTTCCCCTCCCAAGCCAGGGACGACACTCCCTCTGCTCCCCAGCTCCTGGTGGCGACGAGGCCGGCCTCGTCCACGGCGACGGGAAGGGCGCACTCTAGCAGTCCGCGGCGACGGTGGCGAAGAGGTCGTCCGCGTCGAGCTTGAGAAGCTCGCGGCAAGGGATGGCGGCGGCTGCAGGCGAGTCACAGGATGGCTGCGGTCGCGCGCAAGGCACGGCGTGGAGGTGGCGCAGGCGAGGCACGGCAGGGCGGCTGCCACAGGCGAGGCACGGCAGGGCGGCCGCTGCGGGCGCGGCTCACCGGCCGCAGGTGATGTCTAGCATGGACCCGACCGCTGCGGGTGCGACTCGCCGGCCTCAGGTGGTGCACGTCGTGGATTCCACCTCCGCGGGCGCGGCTTGCCGGCCGGAGGTGATGTCCAGCATGGACCCGACCGCTGCGGGTGCGACTCACCGGCCTCAGGTGGTGCACGTCGTGGATTCCACCGCCGCGGGCGCGGCTTGCCGGCCGGAGGATGCAGCGTTGCCTTGCCTCGGGGACCCGATTGCTTTTTCAGAAAACTCACAGGGACCTGATTGCTTTTCCAGAAAACTTGTAGGGACCCGATTGCTTTTTGACAAAACTTACGTGTGGGATCCACATGTAAATTAACGGTCAAAGTAAACGGTCAAACAAACGGTTATCTTACACGTGGGCCTCAATTGTCATAATCGCGATTAACTGATAAAGACTCAGGAATTTGGGTTTTTTGAAATAGCCGACCACCCATCTGGTAGTTATCTGAGAAAAATTAAAAACCGATAGTTTTTTGGAACCTTAGCCTGTAAAGTAGTAGCTTTATGCTATTTACTCTGCTCTGCCACTGTTCTTCTGGCAGACAAGGCAGTGACATAGTGGAGGTCGAATGATCCACTGTAGTAGTAGATGATTTGTTCTACCAATGCTCAGGTATATCAAGCATCTTCCAATGCTCAGGAGTATTTCACTTGGTCAAGGTTGTCAAGTGGCAAAGCATGGTGAGCTGCAAAGTGAAGTGGGTGCACATACCAACAGTCCCGTGCTGCGACTGTCCGAGGAACGGAGCCGCCACGACCTGGGAGGCACCGTCGCCCAAGTGGGAGAATCAACAGGGGAATCCTCATCTCTCCATCCTGAGCCTGCAGCTTCAGGAGAGAGCTCACGGTCCCAAGCGGCGGGCATGGCGATGGCAAACATCAGGTCAGCTCAGCTAATTGCTTCTCTTTCGTTCAACTAGTAGTACGTAGCAGCTATGGAGTGCGATGTGCTAATTAGTCTGTACTCTGTTTTCCTTTTTGTGTGTAACAGTAACAGCCAAGATAATGTGCTTTACACTTACAACTCGTGCTGAATGAATCCGAGCAAGCCCTCCAGCCAGTTTCACCATGTTATGGTACTGGGACAGCTCAAATATTGCACTATTTCCTTTTTTGTTTCGGCTCGATTTCTAGCTGTTTTGTTCTTTTCGGTTTGTGCTCACGCATTTTAAAGCTGTGCTGTGCATGCTTATATATAACGCAAGCATGATCTCACTCACATCTCAGGTTGTCGAAATAAACTAGTGCTCCGTGTAGTGCATTCAGATTCAGCTGGGCACCCAGGAGGCCAGGAGCACCACCAAGCTGCATTGTTCATCCCATTGTCGACAGTTACAAGATGGGACCCGACATCAAGAGGCTAGATGGTTTCTCCATTCGGCCGAACATCACTGTGGTATTTCCTTCTAAAAATCAGTCTTAAACTGTTTAATAAGTTGAATTCATTCTACCTGGTGCTGGCCTCCGAGTCTCCACCATGCCGCCGGTATAGCTAGCTCAGCTCTGCTTATGTTTGTTTGATTCCATCTGGTTTGTGAAATGTCGGTTACCCTTTTTGTCTGCCAGAATTTCTGTCAGAGGACAGCTGCCGTATTCGGTAGCTTGTCAACGTTAGCATTCTATTTCAAGCTGGACAACTATGAGAAATTTTTGTTGTTCAAGCTGGTGCAACTATGAAATTTTTACTGTTCAAGCTGAGTTATGAAGCTGGAGGAGTGAACATCCCAGCCATCTTCTGTTGTGAATGGAGCAAGACTTGAGTACTGAACTAACCATGATGTAGTGATCTGAAGTGAAGATGGAAGCTGAGGAATCCCTTTCGAGTTCGCAATGCCTCACAGTCCACCCACATCTAAAGTCTCAACTCTGAAGGGCTCATACTGATAAAAAAGGTCAGTTCAGCAACATCCAGCATCTCATTTCTTTCGTAATCATCATGTTAGATTGACACATACTCTGTACTTGCAATCCCTGGTTAAATTTTTCAGTTTATGGACACATATATTTACACCCCTGTTTATATCAAGAGTTCCTTAAGCATCCCCTGTGTGACAGAGTTTGACATCTAACATGCGTGCAATAAACTAGTGCTCTTGTATCTAATCAGAGTCAGCTGGGCAGAAGAGGAGGAAGATCCAACAGAGTACAGATGATGCACTACTAAGGCCTAGGATGCAATGTTCATCATACTGTACTGTCCATAATTATAAGATTAGTCACCACTGCAAGAAGCCAGATGGTTTACCTGTGTTCTCTATGTGCGGAACTTTCTGGTAGGTATTTTTTTTAACCTGGGTGTTAGACTGTTTAATCAGTTGAAGGCATACTAAGAATTCAGTGACGATGACACTAACACCTGTGCAGTCTTCCGTGCAGGATTCGTCTCTGACCTAAATGTTCCCACGATCTTGGAGCAAGCTACAACAACATTTCGATGGCTGCGAGGTGACCAACCGAGGGTTCAAAAGTGATACTTGCTGTGTAGCTCCTGTACCCTTTTCCAGACGATGATCAGCTCTTCACTGTTAAAATAGGTCTAGCGTGTCGTGTACACGTATTTTGTATGTATGTAATTGTATATGTTGATCATTATATATAGTGAGACGTGGAGAGGCATTGCCCCACGGGGAAACCCTAAACCTATTCTCAAACTTTCACCATGGAACTGGTCAAGTTGATTCCAAGTTCTAATTTCTTGGGAGTCCAACAGCTTCCAGTCCCCAGAACATCAGGTGGCTGCATCTTGCAGCGTTCACCGGATCATGGCATGACCTGCTTCTACTGTGTACGATTATTGATTTGTTGGTGCCACTATATTCTGTAATTGTTTGTAAACAAAGTATGAGGAGACATTCTACTACGCAAGCCAATGGAACTTGTAAAGTAGCCAGAAATGACTGCTCTGTTTTTCACCTGTAACATCATATCGACATGCCATATCAGCTTTGTAGTTTTGGTTGTTGTCACTTTGCAATTAACTTGCAGTTTCCACATTTCTCTTGTCAACTAGGAGTATTTGATATATAGATCCAACATCAAGTTGGTTGATATTCAGTATGGGATGATGCCAGGTCTGTACTCTTGGCAAGTTGGCATCCTTCTGATCAGGCAATGCCATTAATTTGTGTGTGAGAACATCTTACCACGGACTGTTATGATGGTGTTGTACCAAAATGTATGACTGCAAGTGACTTGGGGGCTTCAATTAACAGTGGCGATGGAGCAAACATGCAGATGAAGGACAAGCAACCCCGCTCCCCCGCTGCCGCCGCCGCGGCGGCCGGAGCCCGCCGGAGCCGCCAGCCCCCTCCTCCTCCCGTTCCCCTTCTCCTCCCCCCCCCAACCCCCTTCCTCGCCCCCGTACCCCAGCGTCGCCTCCCCGAGCGAGGCAGCCGGGGGCCCTTCCACCGCGCGCCTCTAGCCCCTCCCCGCGCCCCTCCCTCCTCCCGCCACCGTCAGCCTGCGCCGCCGCCTTCTCTGTCGAAGACTAGACCAAGGATCCAGCCGTCGCTGCCAGATCCATGTAGCCAGCACCGAGAGATGACGACTATCTCCCTGTACCGAATCAAGCACGAACCGAAGCAGATCGAGTCGGAGACGATGATGCCCCTGGATCTCCGGCAGACAATGAGCCGCCGGCCCAACCGCATCCAGATTGCCGGCCACGCCGGGCCGCCGCAACCCCCCGCGCCGTCCGGCTCAGAGAGGGAGCCGCCGACCGCGCACAGGGGCCGCCGCCACCTGCACACGCCGGAGCGCCGCCGCGAGCCCAGCGCCCGCCACCACCTACGAGGCCCGCCTCCGCGCGCCCCACGCCATGCCACCGCCCGCCGATTGCCGAGCACAAACACCGCGAAGCTCCGGGGCCACCCCGGCATCCGGTCGGCGCGAGAACCGGCCGCTGCCCCCAGCCGCAGCTGCCAGCCTCCTGCAACGTTGAAGGCGACCCCGGCACACGAGGTAAGGCATAGGACCGCGCCCTGCTCCTAGGCCCGCACCGCCGACGTACACGCATCGGCCGCCGCTGCTCGAGATCCGTCGAGGCGCGCGAGAGAAGACAGCCCCGCCGCCACCAATGCCGTGCGGGCTTTGCCCGCGGCGCCCTATGGTGGCGGCGAGGTGGGGGAGGAGGCGGGAGGGATCCGGCCGCGGCGGCGTGCAGGTCTGCCCGAGCCCCCTCCTGAGAGAGCGATATGGGGGCGAGATCGGGCCAGAGAACGATACATATAGCCTTTAATATCACCCCTCCAGTTAGGTCTTGTTTGTTTGAACTGAGGGAAGGGGAAAATGAAGATGGCTTTCCGCACGGGCACAATGACATACCCGGAGAAATGTCGCAAAAAGAAAAAAAAAAGTGCCACAATGTATCAGCAAAGGGATTTTGGAACACAAGAATTTCTTTTGGCTTGGGAGACCAGATCGTCGATCATTTAGTCGGCGCAGCATCAGCATGCAACTGTCGTATGGACCGCATCTAGGGAAGTTGCCCAGAAATTTCTCATTTATATTCTACGTGAGGCACATGTGCACAGCAAGTAGACAAGAAGAAAACAGGAGCCACAATAATACAGCCAACGGATTTTGAAAGAAGGTCGCTGGTGTATTGCTGTCCAAGCAGAATTATTGCATCAGTACAAAGACTTTTCTTAGGAGGGCGCTATGGCAAGATATCACTCGTCTCACAGCCACGGACTGGTGGATAAGCCACACAGGTGCCTCCTCCACCGGCTACCTGAGCAAGAGCCAAGAGATCGAGCGTCGTAAGAAAATCTTGAACAAGCTAGTGAAGAAGCCGGACATCATCTTGCCGGAGATGGCCGGGACGGTGGTGAGCATGGCGACGTCCATGCTGAGGGGCGCCATCAGCATGGCCGCCTCTGCCGCCGCCACCGAGATGAGTCTTCTCATGGGCGTCCGCAAGGACATCTGGTATGTACTGTATGTACTTCTTGCTTCCCGGCCGGTGCTTCTTTTGTTCAGGTCCTTTACTGGCCGATGAGATGCACATGTATGCATCATGCATCCATGCATGTTGGAGTGGATGGACCGCTAGTTTCTTTTTTTACAACAACTTGATTGGCTGCATGACTTATCTGTCAAAATTACTTGGTTGTTTTCAATCTATTTTTGTATTCTATATGTGAGCTGTCAAGTGACAGTAAGCTGGGTTACTCTAAGAAATCTTGTTGGCTAGGTTCATAAAAGACGAGCTCAAGACTATGCAAGCATTCCTAGTGGCTGCTGAGAAAACGAAGAACAAAGACTTGCTACTGAAGGTGTGGGCAGAGCAAGTAAGAGATGTAGCATATGGCATTGAGGATTGCCTTGATGAATTTATGGTGCATGTGGGAAGCCAGAGCCGGTCTCGACGGTTGCTTAAACTAAAAGCCCGCCATCGCATTGCCAGCCAAATCCGCGATCTCAAAGCAAGAGTAGAAGAGGTGAGCAACAGGAACACACGCTATAACTTGATCACCGCCGATTCCTCCAGCTGCATTGACGAGATGAATTCCTACACGGAAGATATTCGCAGCCACTCAGCTAGCAACATTGATGAGGCAGAGCTTGTGGGATTTGCTAAGGCTAAACAAGAGTTGATTGCGATGGTGGATGTCAACTCCAGAGATGGTCCTTGCAAGGTGATATGTGTCGTTGGCATGGGCGGTCTAGGCAAGACTACTCTTGCAAGGAAGGCTTATGAAAGTAAGGAAGACAATGTGAATAAATTTTCTTGTTGTGCATGGGTCACCGTCTCACAGTCCTTTTCCAAGATAGAGATGCTCAAGGACATGATTAGCCAACTTTTGGGTATCGACTCTCTGAGAAAATGCTTGAAAGATCTTGAAGGGAAGGAAGTGCAAATAGAAAATCTCTCTGAGTATCTCACAAAGGAGTTATTGGATAAGAGGTACTTCGTTGTTCTTGATGACTTGTGGACCATAGATGCGTGCAAGTGGATCAAAAATATTGCTTTTCCTAGTACAAATAACAAAGGCAGCCGAATAATAGTAACAACACGAGATGCTGGCTTGGTTGAACAATGCACTAATGAATCACTTGTCTATCACCTTAAGCAATTGCAACCAAATGATGCCACAAAATTGCTACTAATGAAGAGTAGGAAAACACATCAAGACATGGATAATGATAAGGACATGAAAACAATGGTCCACAAAATAGTAAAGAAGTGTGGGGGTCTACCGTTGGCTGTACTCACTATAGGAGGCATGCTTTCCACCAAAAAGGTTACAGAGTGGGAAAGTATCTATAATCAAATCCCCTCAGAGCTAGAAGTCAACCCTAGCCTTGAAGCAATGAGGAGGATAGTTACTCTAAGCTACAATCACTTGCCATCTCATCTGAAGTCATGCTTTTTGTATCTAAGCATCTTTCCTGAGGATTTTGAAATCAAAAGGAGACGTCTGATAGAGAGATGGATAGCAGAGGGGTTTGTTAGAGCCACGGCAGGGGTGAGCATTGAGGATGTGGGCAAAGGTTACTTTAATGAGCTGATCAACAGAAGCATGATTCAGCCATCAAGAGTGAACATAGAAGGAATTGTTAGGAGCTGTAGAGTCCATGATGTTGTGCGTGATGTCATGATCTCGATTTCTAGGGGTGAAAATTTTGTTTACTTGGCACAAGATAATGTGACTAGTGTCAGAGAGGAGACCTTTCGCCATGTAGCATACCATGGTAGCGAGTGCCAAAGTATAGGCATGGACTGGAACCATGTCCGGTCATTAACCATGTTTGGTGAGAAACCATTGGAGCCATCATCTTCGGTTTGTTCACCTGATATAAGAATGCTCAGAGCCTTGGATCTAGAGAATGCACAGTTTCAAGTCACACAAAAGGATATCAACAACATAGGATTGTTGCGCCACTTGAAGTATGTGAATTTTTCTGATCCTCGAGGATATTCACATATTTATAAACTTCCTAGATCCATAGGGAAATTACAAGGCTTGCGCACTTTGAACATTAGAGACAGTTATATTACAGAACTGCCAACTGAGATTTGTAAACTCAAGAGTTTACACAGTCTGCGTTGTACCAGAAATAGTTCCTATGAATACTTTGACTTGTATAGCCCCAGGGAATGCTTGGTGCAAACACTTTGTCTGCCCATGCTGTTCACACCTTTGACTGATCCTAGTGATTGTACCGAGAAAGTTGCTGAGCTACACATGGCCTGGTCTAGCCGTTGGTCATGGTCAAGAGGTGTGAAGGTGCCAGAAGGAATCGGCAAACTGAAAGAGCTGCAAATACTAGAGGTCGTGGACATCAGACGAACTAGCTGCAAAGCAATTAAAGAGCTAGGTGAGCTTGTGCACCTGAGAAAACTGAGCGTGGTTACAAAAGGGGCCACCAAGCAGAAATGCAGGATACTCTGTGATGCCGTGTGCGTGGTTCACTTGAGTGGCTACATGTTGTTTCCTCTCCCCCTCCCCTGTTGAGGAGTCTGACGTTGGATGGACGCCTTGGAGAGATTCCTGGCTGGGTTGGGGATCTGATGCATTTGGTCAAGCTTTACTTACGGCACAGCGAAATAAAGGAAGAAGGTAAAATCATGGAAATACTAGGGCCACTTCCCAACCTCATGCAGCTTCGTCTTGGAACCAGCTCTTATATCGGGGAGAAGTTGGCGTTCAAAACGGGGGCATTCCCAAATCTCAAGAATCTGGATATTTGGTTTCTGGAGCAACTGAGAGAGTTGAAATTTGAGGATGGCACCTCACCCCAGCTGGCAATGATAGATATCAGTTTGTGCGAATTGGCATCAGGAATTATTGGAGTCAACCAGCTTCCAAAGCTCAAGCAGATCTCACTTGGTCCCTATGGTCAAGTGGCGAAGCTTGCTATGCTGCAAAGTGAAGTGGACGCCCACCCCAACAGTCCCGTGCTGCGACTGTTCAATCAACGGAGCTACCATGATCTGGGGGACGTCGTCGTCCAAGTGGAAGAAGCAACGGAGGAATCATCATCTCTCCATCCTGAGCCTGCAGCAGCGGGAGGGAGCTCAGAATCGGTGGTGACAACAAACGTCAGGTCAGCTAATTGATTCTCTTTCGTTCAATTAAGACTAGTCCATATATAGTGCAGCTATGGAGTGTGATGTGCTAATTAATTTGTACTCCGTCTTTTCTTTGTGTGTGTAACAGCCAAGACGATCTGCTTTACACTTATAATTCGTGCTGACTGAATTTGAGTCTCCTGTCAGTACTACGATGTAACACTCTGCAGGTACGGCTCAAATCTTGCTCTGTTTCTTATTATTTGTGTTGGCTCACGCATTTTAGTTTCTCCCAACTTCAGTAGATCGGATTTCTAGCTATCTTCTTCCTTTCAGTATGTGCCCACGTATTTTTAAGCTGCACCTGATTATATATAGGCATAGCACGGGCTTGGATTTTTAAGCATGCCACATCTCCTTCTGTTTATGTAGCCACCATGTTACATGTTCTGTACTTACAGTTCCTGGCGATATACTTACAGTCTCCTAGCCATCAAGGCCTCTTGGTTATCTACCGGGTGGCAAACCGTTAGATCTCAGATTGATGAAATGAACCAGTGCTCTGTATATGCATCCAGGTTCAGGTGCGGGTGCAGGAAAAGAGGAAGATACAAATACAGTCAGGATGGTTGACAGCTGCAAGATACGCCAGATTGTTTCTGTATGTTTCCCTACTATGCGCACAACATTCTTGAACGTGTTTCCTTTTAACCTCGATGCTAGACAGGTTAATCAGTTGAATTCATTCTAAAGATTCAGTCAATGTATTCAAGCTTGTGAACACATATGCTTACACGTACCCCTGTTTATATCAAGGCTTCCTTAGTTCTCTACGGGGTGACAACCTGGATTGATGAAATGAACTAGTGCTCCGTGTATGCATTCAGGTTCAGCTGGGCGTGCCGGAGAAGAGGAAGATACAAATGGAGTACTCAGGATGGGTGACATGACCCACGTGCAGCACATTCTGGTGCGTATTTCATTTTAACCTCGACGCCTGACAGTTTAATCTGTCGAATCAATTCTAAAGAGTCGGTGAAGATGATACTGACACCTCTTCAATCTTACAGGAAGAATTAACGGTTGGGCGAACACTGTCTCTATTGTAGTAGATGAAGCAACCGGAGGGGGAGGAATCATCATCTCTCCGTCCCGAGCATGCAGCAGCGGGGGAGACCTCCTCCTCGCAGTCGCAGGCGGTGGTCCTGACCACGAGGAGCGACAGGTCAGCTACCTACTTTCTCTTTCGTTCACTAGCTATAGCACATAAGTATATCATCTGAACTGATGATGTCCCTTAATTTGATGTTGTTGTGTAGCAGCCAAGACCCTCACATAAGGCTCTGCTTTGGTGGAAGATGATTTCTGCTCCCGCTGACGATGACGCTTGATGATTGGTCGATGCTGCACCCTTCGTTCTTGCTGATTGTCCGCACAGGTCGACGCCTTCGCTCTGCGGTGAAGGTAGAATTTCCGTCTGCTTATTTCCTTCGCTCTGAACCATTGCTATTTCCGTTTGGGTTTCTGACGATGTTTGTCTCTCTATACAGAAGGTGTTGCTCGTTTGCACTTGTTGCTGGTGATGATAGGCCCATCTATTTCCACTTATCTGCTGGACATGTAATGACTAACTTATACTGTAAAATTTGTCGTGGTTTTCTGCTTTGATTTTCCGTTACATCATTTATTTCCTATAATCCATTTTGTTGCAGGGAGCTCCTCAACCTCGCATCTTCCGCCGCCAAGGAATGATCTAGAGTGAATCTGAAGCCTCGAATTCCGTTTCCGAGCCAGGAGAGAGCTAGTCCGCGGTGCCTCTGATAGTCAAAGTGCCTCTGAAACGTGAACTGTGAAGTGATCATGCTGATTACTGGTCAGTTATTTATTTTGTAGTTATCAAGTTGTTACGTGTTCTTCATATACTTGCAGTTTTTCGTGTTGTTTTCAACTTGCCAACACATAATATATTTGCCGATTAAATAAAACTAATGCACTCTCTGTAAATGCTTTCCAGCTGGGGAGAAGACGTGGGAAATGCAATGGACTGGAAAACACGTTCAGCTATCAAGCTACATATGCATACAGTGAAGCTGCAATTGGCCATCACGTTCAGCTATCCAAGTTCTCTGCTAGCTGCCGGCCTCTAATATGGTGCAAGGTGAAGCTGAGAGGGATCTTGCCATTTCTCCACTGCGAAGGGGAGAGGAACACATTGTTCTTGGGGCTTCAATGTAACAGAGGCGAGTAGCAAGCAGCAACTCCATTTTGAGATCTCAGAAGGCGTTTTCAAGTTGCAATTGTTGGCCCAGATGAAGAACCGGTTCTTGGAGAACACCGTGGAATGGACTGGATGATCAACCTGACGAGAAGGCCTGCAATTTTGAATACAGACTTGCTCTGCTTTCTAGTGCGTACTCTGTTTTTCTACAGATGAATTATTACTCTCCATTTGTTGCTGCCACTTTGTCTGCGCTTGTTTGTAAACAGAGAATGATGATTTCATCTGTTGTTATCCATGTTCTGCAAACTTGAGTTGATGAAACACCAGCTTAGATTGCTCAGTTTAAAGCAGCTGCTGCGTGCTTGGATTGGATTGGATTCAGCAACAGGAGAGACATGGTAAAGGTGGGTGACCTGCAGAGTGCAGACCTCATGCGGAGAGCCGGCTGCTGCAGCCGAAGCCTTCTTGCTGCCGGCGGCCGCGCTCTTCAGTGGGTGTGGCTTCCTCCGGCCACCAGAATCGCCGCGTCGTTGCGTGTGTTCGTCGCTGGTAGCGGCTGCGGCGCTCGTCGATCGATGCGTCCGATTTTTTTTTTAGGCATCGATGCGTCTCCGACCTAACCCGGGCCTGGTACAAGTTGATATGGGCTTCCCAACTGAAGACGACCCACCACCACAAAACCAGGCCGGTACTATAGGCCCAAGTTGATCCAAGTACATGTAGGCCTTTAAAACCGAAATCACTAATTAAGGAATACTTAAAGGACACTCCATCTTCCCGGATCGCGACAAGTGGCGCACATGCAGCGTGCCACTTGTCGCAACCTGGGAGTTTCCTTTTTTCGTAGATCTGTTTATTCAAAACGTTTTATCTCTTAAACCGTGTGTCCAAATCTCGAACCGTTTTCAACATTGGATTCCTCGCGTCGAGATCTTAAAAACTAGATCTCATGTTGATAGGTTTTGATGAACTTTTTTTTCACAAAAAAATCGGATTAAAAACCAAACCAAGAGCACGGTTTTTTCCCTTTCTGAAAGAGGCACGCCCGTGCCTCTTGCGAAATCACAACCGTGCCTCTTGTGGAAGCAAAACCGTGACTCTCGTGGAAGGAAAAAAACAGAGAACACGTTTTTTTCCGTTTCCGAGAGGCATGGCCGTGACTCTCGCGAAAGCACACCCATGCCTCTCGCGAAAGCAAAACCGTGACTCTCGCGAAAGAAAAAAAAAACAGAAAACACGTATTTTTTCCCTTTCCGAGAGGCATGGCCGTGACTCTCGCGAAAGCACAACCGTGCCTTTCACGGAAGCAAAACCGTGACTCTCGCGAAATAAAAACAAAACAGAAAACGCGTATTTTTTTCCCTTTTCGAGCAGCACGGTCGTGACTCTCGCGAAAGCACAGCTGTGTCTCTCGCGGAAGCAAAACCGTGACTCTCGCGAAAGAAGAAAAATAGAAAACGTGTTTTTTTCCGTTTTCGAAAGGCACGGCCGTGACTCTCGCTAAAGCACAACCGTTCCTCTCGCGGAAGAAAAACCGTGACTTTTGCAAAAGAAAAAAAACGATTTTTTTGATTGAAAAGCTAAGGAAGACCGGGGGAAAACCAAAACGTCGAAAAAACAAAAAAAAAGTTTAAAAAGCCGAAAACACGTGCGAAAAAAATAAAATAAAAAACGAAATCCGAAGGAAGCGTCCAGAGTGCGACACGTGGCGAATGGCTGAGAGCACGCCAAGTGACGCTGATCGTTACGAGGCTCCCGAAGAAGCGCTCGTTAACTAGTTGCTCTCATTTAAAAGATGGCTCCTACCTCCTCCGTGCTGGAGAGCTCCTCGCTGGCGCCTTATGCGCCCGTTGAGGAAACCAGCGCCAGTGCGCCTGGCTACATCGGCTGTCCCAACAATGAGCCGACGAGCTCGCGTAGCGCCCTTCCCAGGCTTTGCCTGCTCGACCGTTTCTTCGTGGTTGACTCGTAGTGCTAGATTGGTCAACCAATTGGCCATTGACTTTTGAGATTTTTTTTTGAAATTTCAGAAAAAGAATTCGAAAATAAAATTCTCACGGATTCTAAAAAGTTCACTGATTCTCGAAAAAAGTTCATCAAATTTATAAAAAAGTTCATGAATTTGAAAAAAGTTCACCGGTTTAAAAAAAGTTCATGACTTTTAAAAAAACTTCAGCGATTTTAGGAAAAGTTCACAATATTTTGAAAATTTTCATCGAGTTTGGAAAAAGTTCAAAAGTTTTACAAAAATGCTACTTCAAAAAAAAAATCATCGAATTTGAAAAAAGTTCATCTACTTTGAAGGAAAAAGTTCACAAATTTTTAAAAAGTTCATCGATTTTGAAAAAAGTTCATCTACTTTCGAGAAAAAGTTCACGAATTTCTTTCGCAATTGTTTTTCACGAATTTGATAAAAGTAGAAAAAAATAACACAAGGCAAAATAACCCACGGCATAAACACACGATGTTAGTTGGTCTGGTGGTTGTGATGTCCTGCTTGTTGAAAGAGCGTTACGGAAACAGAAAAAGAAAACGGAAGGATGTGGGATGGGCCGGCCCGCTATAAAACTAAGCGTACAGGAGGGGTGTGTGCCCTGTAGCAAATACACTATATTCGGCGCCTTATTTGGCTCCGTGCTGACTTCTGACATTGGACGCATATGCCACTAATCTAGATTTTGCCAATTTTCCTTATGCCACTTTAGATTTTGACATTTCACTTTTTCCACTTTTATTTTTGGACAATTATTACAATTGCCGTTATGTGGCAAAACCAAATAAATTTATTTCATTTTTGCCACTCTTAGCTTTTGACAATTAACACAATTGCCACTCTGAAAATTTTGCTTTTGCCACGAGAATGGCAATTGTGATAATTGTCAAAAACTAAGAGTGGCAAAAGTGAAATGTCAAAATCTAGAGTGGCATAAGGAAAATTGCCAAAATCTAGAGTGGCAAAAACAAAAAATTTCCCAATGAAGGGAAACCACAAATTCTCAAAAGATAAAAAAGACAAAAAATAATCAGAGAAAAAAGAAACCGAGAGAAAAGTGAGAAGCCATTAAAAATATTAAACAAAAAAATTGTACTCCACGCAGAAGCACAACTCTGCTTCACTTTTTCGAAGAACCACAACTGTACTTTCACGGAAAAGGCACGGTTGAGCTTCACTTTTTAGAGAAGCACAACTAAGCTTCACATCTCATAGAACCAAATGGGCCTCTCCATTTTTACATCGACAACATGCTACGAGGACTTGGTTCTGGGAACCTTCTAGAAGGTTTTGAATTGGTTTTTCTGTTTTTTTTCTTCTTTATGTTACCCATTTCTGATTTTTGGATTTTTATTATGTTATTTTTTCTGAAATGGATCTTTTTTATTATTTTTTTAGAAAATATCAGATTTTTTAAAAAATTATCCAGAAAATTTGAAAAAAGTTCACAAATAATTACAAGCTAAAAAATGTTCATGTTTTATAAAAGGTGTCCAGAAATTGTTAGCGTTTCTCAAAAAAATGTTCCAGATGGTTTTTCACGACTTCAATTTTGACAAACAAACTAAGTTCTTGATTTTTTTGTCCTCGCATAATTAGATCGGCCAGTTCTACGGATCAGTCGGCTGATCCCGTGCGGGCATCAGCCGCCTCGTCAACTACCCGATTGACTTGATCATAACCGTTCGCATACTCGTAGCGTCGTGCTCACGTCGAGAGCGCTGCAGCGGCTGCACTTGCATTAGGCGTAGCGACTTCCAGCCATGCACGTCTGCGGTTTGTAGCGGCAGGACAGCAAAAGTGGTGTACTCTATTTCTAGCAAGTGCATGCATGGCAGCGGCATGCAAACTTTGGAGGACAAAATGACAGCCGCCATTGCAGCGACACGAGGGTGCTGTAAAGACAAGCGCCGGAGTGGCTGCTGCCTACGAGGGCTGATACAATACAGGCCAAGACGATGCTGCTGCGACGGTGGTCTTGCTACCGCGGGCGTGAGTATGAGGCCTCAAGTAGTGCTGCGATGCTAGATGGCAGACTCTGCAAGAGCGACCCGGCTGCTTCGACGGCAGCGGCAATGCTACAAGGCGTGGTGGGACGTCTTGCTTCGATGGACATGGCGATGGCAACGGTGGTGTGCTTCGAACGTCCATTGTGTGCTTCGATGGCCGCGGCGATGCTGCCATGGCAAGTCGGCTGCTTCGATGATGCTGCGACGGCCTGCTTTAACAGCCATGGCGATGATGTGACGGCCGCCCGACTGCTTCGATGATGCCGCGACGACGTGCTTTGACGACTGCGGGATGCTAAGATGGCAGCCTGGCTGCTTCAATGTCGCGGTGATGCTGCGACACCGTGCTTCGAACGGTTGTGGAGATACTGCGATGTTGTGCTTTGATTTTTCGAAAGGGGGATCTCCCCGGCCTCTGCATCAGAGTGATGCATACGGCCATCTTATTAACGAAATAAAAGGTTCCAACAAGATTCCAAAGTCTCCGACTGAAAAGTAATAAAAAGACAGTTCACACAGAGCTAAAGAGGCTGGACACACAGACTAGCCAAGATAAGACGCCACAACCGGCTGGCTAAAGATAGATAGGTAAACTAATTGCCTATCCTATTACATGACCGCCATCCAAACCGGTTGAAGATATCCCGAGCTACCATCTCTCAGCGGATAGATCCAGTAACCAAATGCTCCCTGGCCTCCATCGGAGTGAGTAGCGACCATGAACGGATCACGGCCGTGGCTCGGAAAATAACCTGCAAAAAGTGAATACGTGATGTTCTGTTAAAACCAAATCATTTCTGCAAGTCCAGATAGTCCACAACAAAGCGCAAACTCCAACACGAATATGTCTCGCTAATTCAGGCTCAATCCCAGTGAGCCATGTCCCAAATAACGTAGTGACAGAATTTGGTGGAGTAATATTAAAAGCAATGTGAACCGTCCGCCAAAGTACTCTGGCAAACGGGCAATCAAATAAGAGATGTTTGATCGTCTCGTCCCGATCACAGAAGCTACACCTCGTAGGTCCTGTCCAATTACGCTTAATCAAGTTATCCTTGGTTAAAATAACCTGTTTATGGACAAACCACATAAACACTTTTATTTTCAAAGGAACTTTGACAGCCCAAACATGCTTGGAGGTAGGAATGAAGCTCGAATTAATTACATCAATATACATTGATTTAACCGTGAATACTCCAGACCTAGTCAGTTTCCAGCGTAATTCATCGGGTTGTTGAGAAAGATGGACATCCATTAGTCTCCGAACTAGACGGAGCCAATCTTCCCAACGATTGCCCACTAACGACCGTCTGAACTGAATATTAAGGGGGATGGATTGAAACACCGTAGCAACGAACACCTCACGTCGTTGAACAATGCGATATAAAGACGGATATTGAATGGCCAAGGGTGTCTCGCCGAGCCAAGTATCCTCCCAGAAGCGTGTACTAGCGCCGTTGCCAATAACAACCTTTGTCCTATTAAACAGAGATTGTTTGACTTTCATCAGGCCTTTCCAGAAAGGCGAGTCAGTTGGCCTGACTGTGACCTGGGACAAGGACTTTGTCTGTAGGTACTTGCCGCGAAGGATTTGGGCCCACATGGCATCAGTCTCAAAAGAAAGCTTCCACAGCCACTTGCTAAGAAGGCATCTGTTCTTAACTTTAAGATTCTCAATACCAAGACCCCCTTGGTCTTTCGGTCTACAGATGATATCCCATTTTGCAAGTCTGTATTTTCTTTTTAGATCATCACCCTGCCAAAAGAAACGCGATCGATAAAAGTCCAGTCTTTTCCTAACACCAACTGGGACTTGAAAGAACGATAAGAGAAACATAGGCATACTCATGAGCACCGAATTAATCAGAATTAATCGGCCTCCATATGACATGAGCTTGCCCTTCCAGCAACTCAGTTTCTTCTCAAACCGGTCTTCGATGCACTTCCATTCTCTATTGGTCAGCTTTCTATGGTGGATTGGAATACCTAGGTAAGAGAAAGGTAAATCCCCCAAGTCGCACCCAAACAATTGCCGATAAGCCTCCTGTTCGTCTTTGGCTCTACCAAAGCAGAACAGCTCGCTCTTATGAAAGTTAATCTTTAACCCGGTTAATTGTTCGAAAAGGCATAACACCAGCTTCATATTTCTCGCCTTGGCCAGGTCATGCTCCATAAAGATGATTGTATCATCAGCGTACTGAAGGATGGATACACCTCCATCAACCAAATGAGGTACCAAGCCACCCACTTGACCATTCTCCTTAGCCCTTCCTATCAAGATGGCTAACATATCAACCACAATGTTAAACAAGATAGGGGACATCGGATCTCCTTGTCTTAGGCCTTTATGTGTCTGGAAGTAATGACCAATATCGTCATTCACTTTAATTCCCACACTCCCTTTTTGCGTAAATGATTCAACCTGGCGTCGCCAGGCTTCATCAAAACCTTTCATACGCAATGCCTGTTGGAGAAATGGCCATTTAACCTTATCGTACGCTTTCTCGAAATCCACCTTAAAAATGACACCATCTAACTTCTTGGAATGGATTTCATGGAGCGTTTCATGAAGGACGACCACCCCTTCAAGG
Organism: Triticum aestivum; assembly: GCF_018294505.1. NCBI lineage: Eukaryota > Viridiplantae > Streptophyta > Magnoliopsida > Poales > Poaceae > Triticum > Triticum aestivum. Next base: position 18,745,490 of record NC_057814.1, on the reverse strand, counting down.
ATGTTTCTGTCCAGCATGAAAGCAGTTTGGGAGTGCTGCACCACAGAATGCGCAATCTGTGTGAGCCTATTAGTCCCGACCTTGGTGAATATTTTAAAACTAACATTGAGAAGGCAGATCGGCCTGAACTGCTCAATTCTCACAGCATCCGTCTTCTTCGGAAGCAGTGTGATAGTTCCAAAATTCAAGTGAAATAATTGAAGCTGTCCAGAGAACAGATCATGAAACATAGGTAGCAAATCCCCCTTAATAATATGCCAGCACTTCTTGTAGAACTCCACCGGAAATCCATCCGGTCCGGGAGCCTTATTATTTTTCAACTGTGCTATAGCATCAAACACCTCCTTCTCCGAAAACGGGGCAACCAGAATATCATTTTCAGCAGCCGAAAGTTGAGGCACATCCTCAGTTCTGGACTCATCGAGAGATACACAATTATCCTCCGGAGGTCCAAATAACAGCCTATAATACTCGGTTATATATGTTTTTAGGTTATCCTGTCCTAAAATAGTGCCCTCATCTTGTTCAAGTTGGAATATTCTCTTCTTTCTGTGCTTACCATTAGCAATCAGATGAAAGAATTGAGTATTCGCGTCCCCTTGGACCACTTTGCGAACCTTAGCCCGCAAAGCCCACTTCAATTCTTCTTCGCGGAGAAGTTCTTTCAACCTCTTCTCTGCTTCAGTTTTAACCTGGAGCTCAGCAGGCATCAAAATCGTGGATTCAGCCTTAACGTCCTTCTCAATCTTATATACCCCACTAAGGTGCTTAGCCCAACCCCGTAAGAAGCTTCTCAAACTCCTAATCTTATTTTGCCAACGCTCGACCGCGGTCCTACCGCCTACACCCTTCGCCCATTCCCTAGCGATCAGGTCTAGGAACCCTTCGCGTTCGAACCAGGCCATCTCAAAAGAAAAGGTGTTTTTGTTTCCCACGTGGTTCGGCTCCCCTGAGTCAACGAACAGGGGTGTGTGATCGGAAAAACCCCGTGAAAGAGCTTGAACCGTCACAAGCGGGAACTTCTGTTCCCACTCCACGCTCGCAAGAACGCGATCAAGCTTTTCGTAAGTCGGGTTGGGCAAAGAGTTAGCCCAGGTAAACTTTCTACCAGAAAGCTCTATCTCCCTCAGATCCAAGCTTTCAATAATAGTATTGAACATGAACGACCACCTGCCGTCAAAGTTATCATTATTCTTCTCCTCTCTCCTCCTAATGATGTTGAAATCACCCCCAACTAAGATTGGAAGCTGCTCGGACCCACAAATCCGAACAAGATCCGCCAAGAATTCCAGTTTAAGCTCGGGCTGTGCGGCACCATAAACAGCCACCAACGCCCAGTTGAAACCATCAACCTTAGACCTGACTCGAAACTTAACCGCGAAGTCGCCCATCACTACACTCCGGACTTCAAGCGAATCGCATCTCACACCCAGCAAGATACCACCCGATCTTCCTCGCGGAGGGAGGCAATGCCAATCAAAATCAACACCACCCGCAAGAGAGGAAAGGAACTGGGGCGCAAAGTTGTCTCTACCAGTTTCCGATAGAGCAATAAAATCTAAACGATGCTCCAGAGATGCCTCAGCAAGAAACCTTCTTTTAGCCAAGTCTTTCAGACCTCTGCTATTCCAAAAGATTCCTTTCATCACTCATCATGAAATTTTTTAGTAGTCCGAATCCTAGCACTCCGACGAACTGCAGAATCGGGGTAAATTTTCCGTTTCCACTTACGCTTGGGTTTACTAGGTCCTGACTCCCGATCCTCATAACCGGGCTCAGCGGAACAAACAACTGCATTCTCTATGGGCATATCATCGTCCTCGGACTCATGACTGGATGGTGCTAGATCCACACACATATTATCGAGCACTCTAACCCCTAATGCATCAATCTCATTGTCATTCATGGGTTTAACCGCTGCAAGATTACGAATAGTTTCTAAGGCACGCTCCGCCTCCAAATCTAACAAATCATTCACCGAATTGGAAATCTCACTATCTGTAGCCCCGAGTGAAACTCCTAATTGGTTTGCATTATTTATAATCTCCTCATTAGAAAAATGCAATAAAGAGTTAGATATGTTGACGGACATACCAGTAGAGATTGCAGCATCCTGAAGCTTGGCCGCCCTCATAGCGCACTGCTGCTGCATATCATCCACCTCCGGGAGCTCGAGGATGCGAGCACTCAACCGTCTTCCCGTCGAGACGGGGTCTGGGATCCCGCCAAAAGCAACGACCTCCTCCCTAGTAAAGCCTTGCGCTGAGTCCCTCAAAGGATCAACCGAGGTTACCGGAGGAGGTGGCTGCGGGCTCCCAAGACCCTCAGACAATAACCCCACGCCGGGGTCCACGGCCACGGGTACGAACGGATAGGAGAAGGCGGGGGCCGCCTGCCCGTGCCCTCCTCCCACCCCACCTACCGATGCAGAGGGGAGAGCCGTCGGCGTAGGAGCGGCGGTCCTCCTGACCGCCGGGGAAGAAGGGAGAGCCATGGCCACCTGCCCCAGCCCCCCCAGCGCGGCTGCTGGCTCGGGTGTCACCGCCACAACCGGAGAAGCAGGAGCCGAGGCCGCCTGCCTCAGGCTCCCTCCCCCGGCGCTGGCCGACCCCACCGTGACCGGCGTCACCACAGGAGAGAGGGCCAGGTCCACCTGACCCATGCGGCCTTCCCCACAGCCGACCATCGCCGGCGTCACCGGTGTCACCGGCGCTAGACTAAGAGAAGGAGAGGCCGAGGCCACCTGCCCCAGACTCCCCTCCCCATACCAAACCTCCAAGACAGTAGACGCATTCCGGCTCGAGACCACTGAGGTGGTAGGAGAAAGCGGCCCCACCTGAGGCTGCACCTCCCTAACCCCTCCCACGGTCGTCACCGAGAGAGTCCCCAACAAACCATCCTCCACAGGAGTAGCCACAACATCAAGCTCCAAAGGCGGAAGCAGACACTCAAAGCTATCATCAGACTCCACCCTGTCACTCCAGAGCCGGGGAGGAGCCGATGCTGGCTCAAAGGATCCAAACCGCAACGTATTCATCGGTACCGCCGGAGCCGAGGGAGACTCTACTCCGGAACCATCACCGGGCAACTGAGCAGCCGGACTCGACCCATTGGCCCTCCCACGTCCCGCCTCATCATTCGGGTTCCCACGGGCACCGGCATCATCATCCCCCTCATGCATATCCATAGCAGCCCCGGAAACCGCATCGGCAAACAGCTCCGAATCCTCAAACTCAATCTCAAGTGGAAACACCTCTCCCCGATAAAACCAGTTGACCATATCTGGGACAAAATCGATGTCCAAAACACCCACTAAGAGCCGGGCCACCCCATGTGCGCGGGTGAAAGCCATGTCCACTTCCTCAGTCTTACCAACCATCATACCTAAACTCGCCACAACTCGAGCATCTGTCAAAGACTCAGATGGGGCCCTTGAAAACCGCAGCCACACCTGTGAGCGGATTTTCCTTAGGCTCCACCTTCTTCCACTCGTGAAACTCCAGGATGCACTTAGTACCCGACACCTTGCACAACCCAAAACTCAGCAGCTTCTGCAAATCTTCCACCGTTGGGAAATCAACCCTAAACACATTGTCCTCAATCTGGACGAGCTCCCACTGAAAATCACCTGGAGCCAGTTCCTGAAGTCGCTGCACAATTTGAGCCTCAGAAACCACTTCGCGGGTAGCTTTCACAAGTCCAGTAGTCATACTTTGAGTCTCAACTAGAGTCTCCCTCGCCGCCGGAGACTCAAAGAACGTGAGCTCGGCACAGTACACTCCATACATCGTGAGAGTAGGAGCCTGATCACGCATAACCGGGCAATCCCCCATAACATGAGCAGTCTTACCACACGAGTTATAGAGTTCCGCCATGCACTCAGCAATAAAGTTGCCCTTCTCACCACATCGATAGCAAAGCATCTTTTCTTTCTTACGCGCCCATTTGGACGCCCTCTCAGACTCAGCCCTGTCCCCTGCCTCAGCAGCAACTCCAGTTGCAGGAACCTCCACGTTGGCCAAAGCCGTCACAACTTCCATTGCCTGGCTAGGCAACTCAGTTGACCGCACGAGATTGACAGCAATATCCGAAGCCTGATGGTCAACCACGACCGGTGGCGGGGGCGGCTTGCGGAACCGACCACGTCCACCACCACGGCCACCATGATGGCCACGGAATCCACCTCTCTGCCGGTTGTTCGGGCCAGTAGCCCCTTCGACAAAACCACCCGCCGGACCAAGGAATGGTCTTTCGGCAGAACCATCACTCTGCCAAGCGTATCCGCGTCCACCTCCCGTAGACGACGAACCACGGTGCTGGCCATCCCCGTAAGCATCAAAACCATCATCCCCCCACTGTCCACTGGGCGGCCCATTAGTTCCACCATCCCCCGCGTCCAGCCTTGTCTGCGATGGGCCCGAACGTTTTTGCGCCGGTCTCGCGACATAGTGAGGCGGTGGCGCGGCACGAGGCACAGGCGGCGCGACACCCCGCCCCACGGATGCAGGCACCGGAGGTCTTGGGGGAGGGGCACCGCTCCCCGCAGCTGCAATGACCGGCTTGGGAGGCCGCAGTCCACCTCGCCCTACAGTCGGCAAAGGCCCGGTCGGCACCGCCGGACGCTGTAGGGGTGGCCGGGCACCATAGCCACCGCCCCGACTCGCGGTGCTTTGATGACCACGGCAATCTTGTGACATAGGCCCAGATGCACCGGCGATGCTGGGACGGTGTGCTTCACGGCCGTGACGGTGTTGTGACGACGACATGGCTGCTTCGACGATGTGCTTCGACGGTCGCGGCCATGCGGCGATGACGGCTAGGCAGCACCTATGATGCTGTGATGGCATGCTTCCACGGCGGCCAGGCTACTTCGGTGGCTGCGATGGCGTGTTTCGACGGTGGGCGACGACGGCGTGAAAGACTCTACTCCTAGCATTGCTAGAGGGAGGTGTGTTTTGCATGTGTGCTACTTGGAAGAGGCGAGTGGGATGTGCTGTGAGGAGGAAGGATGAGTGGCTGTCATGAGATGCATCGAACAACAGTGATAGCAGGAACCTGTGCAGAAGTGTGCTAGCGCTGTATAAGCTTGCTAGTACCAGATCCATGTGTAGCAACGAAACTAAGTAAAAGCTTTGAAAGATGGCGTTAAACGTACGGCTAGCAGGGACGCATTGCGTGTTAATATATAGCCAAAGGCTAGGGTTACAAGATTTGGTAGTTGGGTTGTGGATTGATCCTCAAGTTAGCTAACAATAAGATAAAGATCATCACAACAACCCAACCGGTTTACAACTCACGCAAGAGAATATCTCCATAATGTATATACCGTTTATACACACTAGTAGAAAAAGGGGCTTTCGTTCGGGCCTGGTGAAGGAAATATGCCCTAGAGGCAATAATAAAGTATTATTTATTTCCTTATATCATGATAAATGTTTATTATTCATGCTAGAATTGTATTAACCGGAAACATAATACATGTGTGAATACATAGACAAACAGAGTGTCACTAGTATGCCTCTACTTGACTAGCTCGTTAATCAAAGATGGTTATGTTTACTAGCCATAGACATGAGTTGTCATTTTATTAATGGGATCACCTCATTAGGAGAATGACGTGATTGACTTGACCCATTCCGTTAGCTTAGCACTCGATCGTTTAGTATGCTGCTATTGCTTTCTTCATGACTTATACATGTTCCTATGACTATGAGATTATGCAACTCCCGTTTACCGGAGGAACACTTTGTGTGCTACCAAACGTCACAACGTAACTGGGTGATTATAAATGTGCTCTACAGGTGTCTCCAAAGGTACTTGTTGGGTTGGCGTATTTCGAGATTAGGATTTGTCACTCCGATTGTCGGAGAGGTATCTCTGGGCCCACTCTGTAATGCACATCACTATAAGCCTTGGAAGCATTGTGACTAATGAGTTAGTTGCGGGATGATGTATTACGGAACGAGTAAAGAGACTTGCCGGTAACGAGATTGAACTAGCTATCGAGATACCGACGATCGAATCTCGGGCAAGTAACATACCGATGACAAAGGGAACAACATTTGTTGTTATGCGGTCTGACCGATAAAGATCTTCGTAGAATATGTAGGAACCAATATGAGCATCCAGGTTCCGCTATTGGTTATTGACCGGAGAGGTGTCTCGGTCATGTCTACATAGTTCTCGAACCCGTAGGGTCCGCACGCTTAACGTTACGATGACAGTTATATTATGAGTTCATATGTTTTGATGTACCGAAGGTTGCTCGGAGTCCCGGATGTGATCACGGACATGATGAGGAGTCTCGAAATGGTCGAGACATAAAGATTGATATATTGGGCGACTATATTCGGACACCGGAAGTGTTCCGGAGAAGTTTCGGATAAAACCGGAGTGCCGGAGGGGTTACCGGAACCCCCCCGGGAAGTATTGGGCCTTAGTGGGCCTGAGGGGAGAGACAGGGCAGCAGCCAGGAGGTGGCGCGCCCCCTCCCATGAGGAGTCCGAATTGGACTAGGGGAGGGAGGCGCGGCACCTCTTTCCCTCTCCCTCTCCCTCTCTTTCCTTCCCCCTCTCTCTTCCTAGTTGGACTAGGAAAGGGGAGTCCTACTCCTACTAGGAGGAGGACTCCCCCCCTCTCCTTGGCGCGCCCCAAGGGCAGCCGGCCTCCCCCTTGCTCCTTTATATACGGGGGCAGGGGGGCACCTCTAGACACACAATTGATATACGATATTTTAGACGTGTGCGGTGCCCCCCTCCACCATATTACACCTCGATAATATCATTGCGGAGCTTAGGCGAAGCCCTGCGTCGGTAGAACATCATCATCGTCACCACGCCATCGTGTTGACGAAACTCTCCTTCAACACTCGGCTGGATCGGAGTTCGAGGGACGTCATCGAGCTGAACGTGTGCTGAACTCGGAGGTGCCGTACGTTCGGTACTTGATCGGTTGCATCGTGAAGACGTACGACTACATCAACCGCGTTGTGTTAACGCTTGCGCTTTCGGTCTACGAGGGTACGTGGACAACACTCTCCCCTCTCGTTGCTATGCATCACCATGATATTGCGTGTTCGTAGGAATTTTTTTGAAATTACTACGTTCCCCAACAGTGGCATCCGAGCCTGGTTTTATGCGTTGATGCTATGCACGAGTAGAACATAAGTGAGTTGTGGGCGATATAAGTCATACTGCTTACCAGCATGTCATACTTTGGTTCAGCGGTATTGTGAGATGAAGCGGCCCGGACCGACATTACGCGTACGCTTACGCGAGACTGGTTTCACCGTTATGAGCACTCGTTGCTTAAAGGTGACCGGCGGGTGTCTGTCTCTCTCACTTTAGTTGAACCGAGTGTGGCTACGCCCGGTCCTTGCGAAGGTTAAAACATCACCAACTTGACAAACTATCGTTGTGGTTTTGATGCGTAGGTAAGAACGGTTCTTGCTAAGACCGTAGCAGCCACGTAAAACTTACAACAACAAAGTAGAGGACGTCTAACTTGTTTTTGCAAGGCATGATGTGATGTGATATGGTCAAGACATGATGCTGAATTTTATTGTATGAGATGATCATGTTTTGTAACCGAGTTATCGGCAACTGGCAGGAGCCATATGGTTGTCGCTTTATTGTATGCAATGCAATCGCCCTGTAATGCTTTACTTTATCACTAAGCGGTAGCGATAGTCGTAGAAGCATAAGATTGGCGAGACGACAACAATGCTATGATGGAGATCAAGGTGTCGCGCCGGTGACGATGGTGATCATGACGGTGCTTCGGAGATGGAGATCACAAGCACAAGATGATGATGGCCATATCATATCACTTATATTGATTGCATGTGATGTTTATCTTTTATGCATCTTATCTTGCTTTGATTGACGGTAGCATTATAAGATGATCTCTCACTAAAATTTCAAGATAAAAGTGTTCTCCCTGAGTATGCACCGTTGCGAAAGTTCGTCGTGCTGAGACACCACGTGATGATCGGGTGTGATAGGCTCTACGTTCAAATACAACGGGTGCAAAACAGTTGCACACACGGAATACTCAGGTTAAAATTGACGAGCCTAGCATATGCAGATATGGCCTCGGAACACGGAGACCGAAAGGTTGAGCGTGAATCATATGGTAGATATGATCAACATAGTGATGTTCACCATTGAAACTACTCCATCTCACGTGATGATCGGACATGGTTTAGTTGATTTGGATCACGTAATCACTTAGATGATTAGAGGGATGTCTATCTAAGTGGGAGTTCTTAAGTAATATGATTAATTGAACTTGAATTTATCATGAACTTAGTACCTGATAGTATCTTGCTTGTCTATGTTAATTGTAGATAAATGGCCCGTGCTGTTGTTCCGTTGAATTTTAATGCGTTCCTTGAGAAAGCAAAGTTGAAAGATGATGGTAGCAATTACATGGACTGGGTCCGTAACTTGAGGATTATCCTCATTGCTGCACAGAAGAATTACGTCCTGGAAGCACCGCTAGGTGCCAGGCCTCCTGCAAGAGCAACACTAGAAGTTATGAACGTCTGGCAGAGCAAAGCTGATGACTACTCGATAGTTCAGTGTGCCATGCTTTACGGCTTAGAACCGGGTCTTCAATGACGTTTTGAATGTCATGGAGCATATGAGATGTTCCAGGAGTTGAAGTTAATATTTCAAGCAAATGCCTGGATTGAGAGATATGAAGTCTCCAATAAGTTCTACAGCTGCAAGATGGAAGAGAATAGTTCTGTCAGTGAGCATATACTCAAAATGTCTGGGTATAATAATCACTTGGTTCAACTGGGAGTTAATCTTCCGGATGATAGCGTCATTGACAGAATTCTTCAATCACTGCCACCAAGCTACAAGAGCTTCGTGATGAACTATAATATGCAAGGGATGAATAAGACGATTCCCGAGCTCTTCGCAATGCTAAAAGCTGCGGAGGTAGAAATCAAAAAGGAGCATCAAGTGTTGATGGTCAGTAAGACCACTAGTTTCAAGAAAAAGGGCAAAGGGAAGAAGAAGGGGAACTTCAAGAAGAACAGCAAGCAAGTTGCTGTTCAGGAGATGAAACCCAAGTCTGGACCTAAGCCTAAAACTGAGTGCTTCTACTACAAGTAGACTGGTCACTGGAAGCGAAACAGCCTCAAGTATTTGGCGGATAAGAAGGATGGCAAGGTTAACAAAGGTATATGTGATATACATGTTATTGATGTGTACCTTACTAATGCTCGCAGTAGCACCTGGGTATTTGATACTGGTTCTGTTGCTAATATTTGCAACTCGAAACAGGGGCTACGGATTAAGCGAAGATTGGCTAAGGACGAGGTAACGATGCGCGTGGGAAATGGTTCCAAAGTCGATGTGATCGCAGTCGGCACGCTACCTCTACATCTACCTTCGGGATTAGTTTTAGACCTAAATAATTGTTATTTGGTGCCAGCATTGAGCATGAACATTATATCTGGATCTTGTTTAATGCGAGACGGTTATTCATTTAAATCAGAGAATAATGGTTGTTCTATTTATATGAGTAATATCTTTTATGGTCATGCACCCTTGAAGAGTGGTCTATTTTTAATGAATCTCGATAATAGTGACACACATATTCATAATGTCGAAGCCAAAAGATGCAGAGTTGATAATGACAGTGCAACTTATTTGTGGCACTGCCGTTTAGGTCATATCGGTGTAAAGCGCATGAAGAACCTCCATACTGATGGACTTTTGGAATCACTTGATTATGAATCACTTGGTACTTGCGAACCGTGCCTCATGGGCAAGATGACTAAAACACCGTTCTCCGGAACTATGGAGAGAGCAACATATTTATCGGAAATCATACATACAGATGTATGTGGTCCGATGAATATTGAAGCTCGTGGCGGATATCGTTATTTTCTCACCTTCACAGATGATTTGAGCAGATATGGGTATATCTACTTAATGAAACATAAGTCTGAAACATTTGAAAAGTTCAAAGAATTTTAGAGCGAAGTTGAAAATCATCGTAACAAGAAAATAAAGTTTCTATGATCAGATCGTGGAGGAGAATATTTGAGTTACGAGTTTGGCCTACATTTGAAACAATGCGGAATAGTTTCACAACTAACGCCACCCGGAACACCACAGCGTAATGGTGTGTCCGAACATCGTAATCGTACTTTACTAGATATGGAGCGATCTATGATGTCTCTTACTGATTTACCGCTATCGTTTTGGGGTTATGCTTTAGAGACGGCCGCATTCACTCTAAATAGGGAACCATCAAAATCCGTTGAAACGACACCTTATGAACTATGGTTTGGCAAGAAACCAAAGTTGTCGTATCTTAAAGTTTGGGGTTGCGATGCTTATGTGAAGAAACTTCAACCTGATAAGCTCGAACCTAAATCGGAGAAATGTGTCTTCATAGGATACCCAAAGGAGACTATTGGGTACACCTTCTATCACAGATCCGAAGGCAAGACATTCGTTGCTAAGAATGGATCCTTTCTAGAGGAGTTTCTCTCGAAAGAAGTGAGTGGGAGGAAAGTAGAACTTGATGAGGTAACTGTACCTGCTCCCTTATTGGAAAGTAGATCATCACAGAAACCAGTTTCTGCGACACCTACACCAATTAGTGGGGAAGTTAATGATAATGATCATGAAACTTCAGATCAAGTTGTTACTGAACCTCGTAGGTCAACCAGATTAAGATCCGCACCAGAGTGGTACGGTAATCCTATTCTGGAGGTTATGTTACTAGACCATGACGAACCTACGAACTATGAAGAAGCGATGGTGAGCCCAGATTCCGCAAAATGGCTTGAGGCCATGAAATCCGAGATGGGATCCATGTATGAGAACAAAGTATGGACTTTGGTTGACTTGCCCGATGATCGGCAAGCCATTGAAAATAAATGGTTCTTCAAGAAGAAGACTGACGCTGACGGTAATGTTACTGTCTATAAAGCTCGACTTGTTGCGAAAGGTTTTCGACAAGTTCAAGGGATTGACTACGATGAGACCTTCTCACCCGTAGCGATGCTTAAGTCTGTCCGAATCATGTTAGCAATTGCCGCATTTTATGATTATGAAATTTGGCAAATGGATGTCAAAACTGCATTCCTGAATGGATTTCTGGAAGAAGAGTTGTATATGATGCAACCGGAAGGTTTTGTCGATCCAAAGGGAGCTAACAAAGTGTGCAAGCTCCAGCGATCCATTTATGGACTGGTGCAAGCCTCTCGGAGTTGGAATAAACGCTTTGATAGTGTGATCAAAGCATTTGGTTTTATACAGACTTTTGGAGAAGCCTGTATTTACAAGAAAGTGAGTGGGAGCTCAGTAGCATTTCTGATATTATATGTGGATGACATATTGCTGATTGGAAATGATATAGAATTTCTGGATAGCATAAAGGGATACTTGAATAAGAGTTTTTCAATGAAAGACCTCGGTGAAGCTGCATATATATTAGGCATTAAGATCTATAGAGATAGATCAAGACGCTTAATTGGACTTTCACAAAGCACATACCTTGACAAAGTTTTGAAGAAGTTCAAAATGGATCAAGCAAAGAAAGGGTTCTTGCCTGTACTACAAAGTGTGAGATTGAGTAAGACTCAATGCCCGACCACTGCAGAAGATAGAGAGAAGATGAAAGATGTTCCCTATGCTTCAGCCATAGGCTCTATCATGTATGCAATGCTGTGTACCAGACCTGATGTGTGCCTTGCTATAAGTTTAGCAGGGAGGTACCAAAGTAATCCAGGAGTGGATCACTGGACAGCGGTCAAGAACATCCTGAAATACCTGAAAAGGACTAAGGATATGTTTCTCGTTTATGGAGGTGACAAAGAGCTCATCGTAAGTGGTTACGTCGATGCAAGCTTTGACACTGATCCGGACGATTCTAAATCGCAAACCGGATACGTTTTTACATTGAACGGTGGAGCTGCCAGTTGGTGCAGTTCTAAGCAAAGTGTCGTGGAGGGATCTACGTGTGAAGCGGAGTACATAGCTGCTTCGGAAGCAGCAAATGAAGGAGTCTGGATGAAGGAGTTCATATCCGATCTAGGTGTCATACCTAGTGCATCGGAACCAATGAAAATCTTTTGTGACAATACTGGTGCAATTGCCTTTGCAAAGGAATCCAGATTTCACAAGAGAACCAAGCACATCAAAAGACGCTTCAATTCCATCCGGGATTTAGTCCAGGTGGGAGACATAGAAATTTGCAAGATACATACGGATCTGAATGTTGCAGACTCTTTGACTAAGCCTCTTCCACGAGCAAAACATGATCAGCACCAAGACTCCATGGGTGTAAGAATCATTACTGTGTAATCTAGATTATTGACTCTAGTGCAAGTGGGAGACTGAAGGAAATATGCCCTAGAGGCAATAATAAAGTATTATTTATTTCCTTATATCATGATCAATGTTTATTATTCATGCTAGAATTGTATTAACCGGAAACATAATACATGTGTGAATACATAGACAAACAAAGTGTCACTAGTATGCCTCTACTTGACTAGCTCGTTAATCAAAGATGGTTAAGTTTACTAGCCATAGACATGAGTTGTCATTTGATTAACGGGATCACCTCATTAGGAGAATGACGTGATTGACTTGACCCATTCAGTTAGCTTAGCACTCGATCGTTTAGTATGCTGTTATTGCTTTCTTCATGACTTATACATGTTCCTATGACTATGAGATTATGCAACTCCCGTTTACCGGAGGAACACTTTGTGTGCTACCAAACGTCACAACGTAACTGGGTGATTATAAAGGTGCTATACAGGTGTCTCCAAAGGTACTTGTTGGGTTGGCGTATTTCGAGATTAGGATTTGTCACTCCGATTGTCGGAGAGGTATCTCTGGGCCCACTCTGTAATGCACATCACTATAAGCCTTGCAAGCATTGTGACTAATGAGTTAGTTGCGGCATGATGTATTACGGAACGAGTAAAGAGACTTGCCGGTAATGAGATTGAACTAGGTATCGCGATACCGACGATCGAATCTCAGGCAAGTAACATACCGATGACAAAGGGAACAACGTATGTTGTTATGCGGTCTGACCGATAAAGATCTTCGTAGAATATGTAGGAACCAATATGAGCATCCAGGTTCCGCTATTGGTTATTGACCGGAGAGGTGTCTCGGTCATGTCTACATAGTTCTCGAACCCGTAGGGTCCGCACGCTTAACGTTACGATGACAGTTATATTATGAGTTTATATGTTTTGATGTACCGACGGTTGTTCGGAGTCCCGGATGTGATCACGGACATGACGAGGAGTCTCGAAATGGTCGAGACATAAAGATTGATATATTGGGCGACTATATTCGGACACCGGAAGTGTTCCGGAGAAGTTTCGGATAAAACCGGAGTGCCGGAGGGGTTATCGGAACCCCCCGGGGAAGTATTGGGCCTTAGTGGGCCTGAGGGGAGAGAGAGGGGAGCAGCCAGGAGGTGGCGCGCCCCTCCCATGAGTAGTCCGAATTGGAGTAGGGGAGGGGGGCGCGGCCCCTCTTTCCCTCTCTCTCTCCCTCTCTTTCCTTCCCCCTCTCTCTTCCTAGTTGGACTAGGAAAGGGGAGTCCTACTCCTACTAGGAGGAGGACTCCCCCCCTCTCCTTGGCGCGCCCCAAGGGCAGCCGGCCTCCCCCCTTGCTCCTTTATATACGGGGGCAGGGGGGCACCTCTAGACACACAATTGATATACGATATTTTAGCCGTGTGCGGTGCCCCCCTCCACCATATTACACCTCGATAATATCGTTGCGGAGCTTAGGCGAAGCCCTGCGTCGGTAGAACATCATCATCGTCACCACGCCGTCGTGCTGACGAAACTCTCCTTCAACACTCGGCTGGATCGGAGTTCGAGGGACGTCATCGAGCTGAACGTGTGCTGAACTCGGAGGTGCCGTACGTTCGGTACTTGATCGGTCGCATCGTGAAGACGTACGACTACATCAACCGCGTTGTGTTAACGCTTGCGCTTTCGGTCTACAAGGGTACGTGGACAACACTCTCCCCTCTCGTTGCTATGCATCACCATGATCTTGCGTGTTCGTATGAATTTTTTTGAAATTACTACGTTCCCCAACACCTGGCCAGCCCATTAGTCCCGGTTCTGCCACGAACCGGGACCAATGGAGGCATTTGTCCGATTCGAGAGCCCAGGGGGCCGGCAGGGGCCTCGTGGGCATTGGTCCCGGTTCGTCTGGGACCATTTGTCCCGGTTCTTGGCACGATCCAGGACCAATGGGCCTCGCTCCTGGCCCACAACCATTGGTCCCGATTCATGGCAGGAACCAGGACAGAAGGAGGGCCTTTAGTCCCGGTTCCATCCACGAACCGGGACAAATGAGTTGCATATATATATACCCCATCGCCGGCGAGCAGAGCACTCCACAGTGCTCTGTTTTTAGCTGGCCGGCGAGGGGGAGGGCATTGGGTGCTCTAGCTCACCTCCTATGCACATGAGGTGTTCGATGAAATGCCCGAGCCACACTAGTTAAGCTTTATCCTCTCGAAGCTCGACCTCCGAGCTCCATTTTTCCCGAGATTTGTCTAGGTTTATATTAGCGGTCTGTCACGCCCCGTCCCCATCTTCATCGCCGTCGATCGCCCACGCCGATCTCGTCGCCGGGACCACCGTGGTGAGCCTCTTGTTCTTATCTTCTTTCTGAAAAAAATTCTTACTTTACATAGATACTTGTCTAATTTTCTTACTTTTGACACACATAATTATATATAATGCACGCAGACGAAACGACAATGGATGTACGGCGACAGACACACCTCCGAGTATATTAAGGCCGTGTATAATTTTCTCAAAGTGGCTGAGGCAAACAAGCAGAATGGTTTTATGTGCTGTCCATTCCCTAACTGTGGGAATACGAGGTCTTACTCTGACTCGAAAACCCTTCACACCCACCTGCTTTATAAGGGTTTCATGCCACACTATAATGTTTGGACCAAGCACGGAGAAATGGGGGTTATGATGGAAGACAACGAAGAAGAAGAGGACGATGACAACTATGTGCCCCCTGAATACGGTGATGCTGCAACGGGGGTAGCTGCTGAAGATCAAGAGGAACCAGACGATGTGCCCGATGATGATGATCTCCGCCGGGTCATTGTCGATGCAAGGATGATAACCCACAAGTATAGGATATCGCAACAGTTTTCGAGGGTAGAGTATTCAACCCAAATTTATTGATTCGACACAAGGGGAGCCAAAGAATATTCTCAAGTATTAGCAACTGAGTTGTCAATTCAACCACACCTGGATAACTTAATATCTGCAGCAAAGTATTTAGTAGCAAAGTAGTATGGAAATAACGGTAACGATAGCAAAAGTAATATTTTTGGGTTTTGCAGTGATTATAACAGTAGCAACGGAAAAGTAAATAAGCGAAGAACAATATGTGAAAAGCTCATAGGCATTGGATCGGTGATGGAGAATTATGTCGGATGCGGTTCATCATGTAACAGTCATAACATAGGGTGACACAGAACTAGCTCCAATTCATCAATGTAATGTAGGCATGTATTCCGAATATAGTCATACGTGCTTATGGAAAAGAACTTGCATGGCATCTTTTGTCCTACCCTCCCGTGGCAGCGGGGTCCTATTGGAAACTAAGGGATATTAAGGCCTCCTTTTAATAGAGTACCGGACCAAAGCATCAACACATAGTGAATACATGAACTCCTCAAACTACGGTCATCATCGGGAGTGGTCCCGATTATTGTCACTTCGGGGTTGCCGGATCATAACACATAGTAGGTGACTATAGACTTGCAAGATAGGATCAAGAACTCACATATATTCATGAAAACATAATAGGTTCAGATCTGAAATCATGGCACTCGGGCCCTAGTGACAAGCATTAAGCATAGCAAAGTCATAGCAACATCAATCTCAGAACATAGTGGATACTAGGGATCAAACCCTAACAAAACTAACTCGATTACATGATAGATCTCATCCAACCCATCACCGTCCAGCAAGCCTACGATGGAATTACTCACGCACGGCGGTGAGCATCATGAAATTGGTGATGGAGGATGGTTGATGATGACGACGGCGACGGATTCCCCTCTTCGGAGCCCCGAACGGACTCCAGATCAGCCCTCCCGAGAGGTTTTAGGGCTTGGCGGTGGCTCCATATCGTAAAACGCGATGAATCCTTCTCTCTGATTTTTTTCTCCCCGAACACGAATATATGGAGTTGGAGTTGAGGTCGGTGGAGCGTCAGGGGGCCCATGAGGCAGGGGGCGCGCCCCCACCCTCGTGGACAGGTGGAGGCCCCCCTGACGTGGATTCTTCTTCCAGTATTTTTAATATTTTCCAAAAATAAGTTCCGTGGAGTTTCAGGTCATTCTGAGAACTTTTGTTTCTGCACATAAATAACACCATGACAATTCTGCTGAAAACAACGTCAGTCCGGGTTAGTTCCATTCAAATCATGCAAGTTAGAGTCCAAAACAAGGGCAAAAGTGTTTGGAAAAGTAGATACGACAGAGACGTATCAACTCCCCCAAGCTTAAACCTTTGCTTGTCCTCAAGCAATTCAGTTGATAAACTGAAAGTGATAAAGAAATAAATTTACAAACACTGTTTGCTCTTGTTGTTGTAAATATGTAAAGCCAACATTCAAGTTTTCAGCAAAGATTATAACTAACCATATTCACAATAATATTTAGGTCTCATGTTTACTCATGTCAATGGCATAATCAACTAGCGAGCGATAATAATAAATTTCGGATGACAACACTTTCTCAAAACAATCATGATATGATATAACAAGATGGTATCTCGCTAGCCCTTTCTAAGACCACAAAACATAAATGCAGAGCACCTTTAAAGATCAAGGACTGACTAAACATTGTAATTCATGGTAAAAGAGATGCAGTCATAGTCATACCCAATATAAATTAATTGTAATGGATGCAAATGACAGCGGTGCTCTCCAGCTGGTGCTTTTTAATAAGAGGGTGATGACTCAACATAAAAGTAAGTAGATAGGCCCTTCGCAGAGGGAAGCAGGGATTTGTAGAGGTGCCAGAGCTTGATTTTTAAAGCAGAGATAAATAATATTTTGAGCGGCATACTTTCATTGTCAACATAACAACCAAGCGATGGCGATATCTTCCATGCTACACACATTATAGACGGTTCCCAAACAAAATGGTAAAGTTTATACTCCCCCTCCACCAACAAGCATCAATCCATGGCTTGCACGAAACAACGAGTACCTCCAACTAGCAACAGTCCCAGGGGGAGTTTTGTTTGCAATTATTTTGATTTAGTTTGCATAAAGCATGGGACTGGGCATCCCGTTGACCAGCCATTTTCTCATGAGTGAGGAGCGGAGTCCACTCCTCTTGAGAATAACCCGCCTAACATGGAAGATAAGGACAGCCCTAGTTGATACATGAGCTATTCGAGCATACAAAACAGAATTTCATTTGAAGGTTTAGAGTTTGGCACATACAAATTTACTTGGAACGGCAGGTATATACCGCATATAGGAAGGTATGGTGGACTCATATGGCATAGTTTTGGGGTTTAAGGGATTGGATACACAAGCAGTATTCCCGCTTAGTACAAGTGAAGGCTAGAAAAAGACTGGGAAGCGAGCAACTAGAGAGCGACAACAGTCATGAACATGCATTAAAATTAATAAACATTGAGTGCAAGCATGAGTAGGATATAATCCACCATGAACATAAATATCGTGAAGGCTATGTTGATTTGTTTCAACCACATGTGTGAACATGTGCCAAGTCGAGTCACTTAAATCATTCAAAGGAGGATACCACCCCATCATACCACATCACAACCATTTTAATAGCATGTTGGCACACAAGGTAAACCATTATAACTCATAGCTAATTAAGCATGGCATAAGCAACTATAATCTCTAATTGTCATTGCAAACATGTTTATTCATAATAGGCTGAATCAGGAACGATGAACTAATCATATTTACAAAAACAAGAGAGGTCGAGTTCAAACCAGCTTTTCTCATCTCAGTCAGTCCATCATATATCATCATAATTGCCTGTCACTTGTGTTGGCGAACGTAGCAATAATTCAAAATTTTCCTACGTGTCACCAAGATTAATCTAGGAGATGCTAGCAACGAGAGAGAGGGAGTGCATCTTCATACCCTTGAAGATTGCTAAGCGGAAGCATTACAAGAACGCAGTTGTTGGAGTCGTACTCGCGGCGATTCAAATCGCAGAAGATCCGATCTAGCGCTGAACGGATGGCGCCTCCGCGTTCAACACACGTACAGCCCGGGGACGTCTCCTCCTTCTTGATCCAGCAAGGGGAGAGGAGAAGTTGAGGGAGAACTCCAGCAGCACGACGGCGTGGTGGCAATGGAGCTCGTGGTTCTCCGGCAGAGCTTCGCTAAGCACTATGGAGGAGGAGGAGGAGTTGGAGGAGGAGAGGGCTGCGCCAGGCCAGGGGTGCGGCTGCCCTCTCTCTCCCTCACTATATATATAGGGGGAAGGGGGTGGAGGAAGCGCCCTAGGGTTCCCTAGGGGAGGGGCGGCGGCCACAGGGGAAACCCTAGATGGGTTTGGGCGCCGGCCCCCACCCCTGGGAAACTTGCCCCCCAAGCCGGGAGGGGTGGCTGCCCTAGGGGAGGCGCCCCCACCTCTCCACGTTACGTGAGAGGGGTTGGGAGGGCCGCACAGCCCCTTAGTGGGCTGGTGTGCCCCCTCCCCTTGGCCCATAAGGCCCCCCAACGCTTGCCGGGGCCTCCGAAACACCTTTCGGTCACGCTGGTCGTCACCCGGTACTCCCAGAACAATTCCGGACTCCAATACCCTTCGTCCAATATATCGATCTTCACCTCTGGACCACTCCGGAGTTCCTCGTCACGTCCGGCATCTCACCCGGGACTCCGAACAACCTTCGGTAACCACATACTATTTCCCATAACAACTCTAGCGTCACCGAACCTTAAGTGTGTAGACCCTACGGGTTCGGGAACCATGCAGACATGACCGAGACACCTCTCCGGCCAATAACCAATAGCGGGATCTGGATACCCATATTGGCTCCCACATGCTCCACGATGATCTCATCGGATGAACCACGATGTCGGGGATTCAATCAATCCCGTATACAATTCCCTTTGTCTATCGGTATGTTACTTGCCCGATATTCGATCGTCGGTATCCCAATACCTCGTTCATTCTCATTACCGGCAAGTCTCTTTACTCGTTTCGTAACGCATGATCCCGTGGCAAACTCCTTAGTCACATTGAGCTCATTATGATGATGCATTACCGAGTGGGCCCAGAGATACCTCTCCGTCATACGGAGTGACAAATCCCAGTCTCGATTCGTGCCAACCCAACAGACACTTTCGGAGATACCTGTAGTGCACCTTTATAGCCACCCAGATACGTTGTGACGTTTGGTACACCCAAAGCATTCCTACGGTATCCGGGAGTTGCACATTCTCATGGTCTAAGGAAATGATACTTGACATTAGAAAAGCTTTTAGCAAACGAACTACACGTGCTAGGGTTAGGATTGGGTCTTGTCCATCACATCATTCTCCTAATGACATCCAATGTCCATGGTCAGGAAACCATAACCATCTATTGATCAACGAGATAGTCAACTAGAGGCTTACTAGGGACATGTTGTGGTCTATGTATTCACACATGTATTACGCTTTCCAGTTAATACAATTATAGCATGAACAATAGACAATTATCATGAACAAGGAAATACAATAATAACCATTTTATTATTTCCTCTAGGGCATATTTCCAACAGTCTCCCACTTGCACTAGAGTCAATAATCTAGTTCACATCACTATGTAATTGTAATGAATCCAACACCCATGGGGTTTGTTCATATCTCGCGTGTGAGAGAGGTTATCAGTCAACTGGTCTGAACCTTTCAGATCCGTGTGTGCTTTACAAATCTCTATGTCATCTTGTAGATGCAGCTACCACGCGCTACTTGGAGCTATTCCCAATAACTGCTCTACTATACGAATCCGGTTTACTACTCAGAGTCATCCGGATTAGTGTCAAAGTTTGCATCGACGTAACCCTTTACGACGAACTCCTTTTCCACCTCCATAATCGAGAAAATTCCTTAGTCCACTAGTTACTAAGGATAAGTTCGACCGCTGTCATGTGATCCATTCCTGGATCACTATTGTACCCCTTGACTAACTCATGGCAAGGCACACTTCAGGTGCGGTACACAGCATAGCATACTGTAGAGCCTACGTCTAAAGCATAGTGGACGACCTTCGTCCTTCTTCTGCCATGGTCAGGTCTTGAGTCTTACTCAATACTCACACCTTGTAACATAGCCAAGAACTCCTTCTTTGCTGATCTATTTTGAACTCCTTCAAAATCTTGTCACGGTATATATTCATTTGAAAGTACTATTAAGCATTTTTGATCTATCCTTATAGATCTTGATGCTCAATGTTCAAGTAGCTTAATCCAGGTTTTCCATTGAAAAACACTTTTCAAATAACCATGTATGCTTTCCAGAAATTCTACATCATTTCTGATCAACAATATGTTAACAACATATACTCATAAAAAATCTATAGTGCTCCCACTCACTTCGTTGGAAATACAAGTTTCTCATAAACTTTGTATAAACCCAAAATCTTTGATCATCTCATCAAAGCGTACATTCCAACTCCGAGATGCTTACTCCAGTCCTTAGAAGGATTGCTGGAGCTTTGCATACTTGTTAGCATCTTTCAGGATTGACAAAACCTTCTGGTTGTATCACATACAACCTTTCCTCAAGAAAATCGTCGAGGAAACAATGTTTTGACATCCTATCTGCAAGATTTCATAAATAATGCAGTAACTGCTAATATAATTCCAACAGACTCTTAGCATCGCTACGAGTGAGAAAGTCTCATCGCAGTCAACTCCTTGAACTTGTCGGAAAACATCTTAACGACAAGTCGAGCTTTCTTAATGGTGACACTTACCATCATTGTCTGTCTTCCTTTTAAAATCCATCTGCACCCAACAGCCTTACGACCATCAAGTAGTTCTTCCAAAGTCTATACTTTGTTTTCATAAATGGATCCTCTCTCGGATTTTATGGCCTCGAGCCATTCATCGGAATCCGGGCCCACCATCGCTTCTCCATAGCTCGTAGGTTCATTGTTGTCTAGCAACATGACTTCCAAGACAGGATTATGTACCACTCTGAAGTAGTACGCATCCTTGTTGACCTACGAGGTTTGGTAGTGACTTGATCCGAAGTTTCATGATCACTATCATAAGCTTCCACTTCAATTTGTGTAGGTGCCACTGGAACAACTTCCTGTGCCCTGCTACACACTAGTTGAAGTCATGGTTTAATAACCTCATCAAGTCTCCACCATCCTCCCACTCAATTCTTTCGAGAGAAACTTTTCCTGGAGAAAGGACCCGTTTCTAGAAACAATCACTTTTGCTTCCAGATCTAAAATAGGAGGTATACCCAACTGTTTTGGGTATTCTATGAAGATGCATTTATCTGCTTTGGGTTCGAGCTTATCAACCTGAAACTTTTTCACATAAGCGTCGCAATCCCAAACTTTTAAGAACCAACAACTTAGGTTTCTCTAAACCATAGTTCATACGGTGTTGTCTCAACGGAATTGCGTGGTGCCCTATTTAAAGTGAATGCGGCTGTCTCTAATGCCTAACCCATAAACGATAGTGGTAATTCGATAAGAGACATCATGGTATGCACCATATCCAATAGGGTGCAGTTATGATGTTCGGACACACCATCACACTATGGTGCAGGCGGTATTAGTTTTGAAATAATTTCCACAATGTCTCAATTGTGTGCCAAACTCGTAACTCAGATATTCATCTCTATGATCATATCATAGACATTTTATCCTCTTGTCACGACGATCTTCAACTTCACTCTGAAATTACTTAAACCTTTCAATAATTCAGACTTGTGTTTCAACAAGTAAATATACTCAGCATCTACTCAAATCATCTGTGAAGTAAGAACATAACGATATCCACTGCGTGCCTCAGCACTCATTGGACTGCACACATCAAAATGTATTACTTCGAACAAGTTGCTTTCTTGTTCCATGTTACTGAAAACAAGGCCTTTCAGTCATCTTGCCCATGTGTTATGATTTGCATGTCTCAAGTGATTCAAAATCAAGTGAGTCCAAACGATCCATCTGTATGGAGTTTCTTCATGCATATCTACCAATAGACATGGTTCGCATGTCTCAATCTTTTCAAAAACGAGTGAGTCCAAAGATCCATCAACATGGAGCTTCTTCATGCGTTTCATACCAATATGACTCAAATGGCAGTGCCACAAGTATGTGGTACTATCATTACTATCTTATATCTTTTGGCATGAACATGTGTATCACTACGATCGAGATTCAACAAACCATTCCTTTTAGGTGCAAGACCATTGAAGGTATTATTCAAATAGACAGAGTAACCATTATTCTCCTTAAATGAATAACCGTATTGCGATAAACATAATCCAATTATGTCTATGATCAACGCAAACACCAAATAACAATTATTTAGGTTTAACACCAATCTCGATGGTAGAGGGAGCATGCGATGCTTGATCACATCAACCTTGGAAACACTTCCAACACATATCGTCATCTCACCTTTAGTAGTCTCCGTTTATTCCGTAGCCTTTTATTTCGAGTTACCAACACTTAGCAACCGAACCGGTATCTAATACCCTGGTGCTACTAGGAGTACTAGTAAAGTACACATTAATATAATGTATATCCAATATACTTCTGTCGACCTTGCCTGCCTTCTCATTTACCAAGTATCTAAGGTAGTTCTGCTTCAGTGACCGTTCCCCTCATTATAGAAGCACTTAGTCTCGGGTTTGGGTTCAACCTTGGGTTTCTTCACTAGAGCAGCAACTGATTTGCCGTTTCATGAAGTATCCCTTCTTTCCCTTGCCCTTCTTGAAACTAGTGGTTTTACTAACCATCAACAATTGATGCTCCTACATGATTTCTACTTTCGCAGTGTCAAACATCGCGAGTTGCTCAAGGATCATCATGTCTATCCCTGATATGTTATAGTTCATCACAAAGCTCTAGTAGCTTGGTGGCAGTGACTTTGGAGAACCATCACTATCTCATCTAGAAGATTAACTCCCACTCGATTCAAGCGATTGTAGTACTCATACAATCTGAGCACATGCTCAACGATTGAGCTTTTCTCCCTTAGTTTGCAGGCTTAAGAAACATGTCAGAGGTCTCATACCTCTTGACGTGGGCACTAGTCTGAAATCCCAATTTCAGTCTTTGGAACATCTCATATGTTCTGCGACGTTTCAAAAACGTCTTTGGCGCCTCAATTCTAAACCGTTAGCATTACGCACTGAACTATCACGTAGTCATCAAAACGTGTATGTCAGATGTTCGCAACATCCACAGACGATGCTCGAGGTTCACACACCGAGCGGTGCATTAAGGACACAAGCCTTCTGCGCAGCAATGAGGATAATCCTCAGTATACGGACCCAGTCCGCATAATTTCTACTATCAACTTTAAACTAAATTTTCTCTAGGAACATATCTTAAACAGTACAACCAAAGCGTAAGCTATGACATAATTTGCAAAGACCTTTTGACTATGTTCATGATAATTAAGTTCATCTGATTATTTAATGAACTCCCACGCTTAGATAGACATCCCTCTAGTCATCTAAGTGATACACGATCCGAATCGACTAGACCGTGTCCGATCATCACGTGAGACGGACTAATCATCAACGATGAACATCTCCATGTTGATCGCATCTACCATACGACTCATGTTCGACCTTTCGGTCTCTCGTGTTCCGAGGCCATGACTGTACATGCTAGGCTCGTCAAGTCAACCTAAGTGTTTCGCATGTGTAAATCTGGCTTACACCCATTGTATGCGAACGTTAGAATCTATCATACCCGATCATCACGTGGTGCTTCGAAACAACGAACCTTCGCAACGGTGCACAGTTAGGGGGAACACTTTCTTGAAATTATTGCGAGGGATCATCTTATTTATGCTACCGTCGTTCTAAGCAAATAAGATGTAAACATGACAAACATCACATGCAAATCATAAAGTGACATGATATGGCCAATATCATCTTGCGCCTTTTGATCTCCATCTTCGAGGCGCGACATGATTCACCTTCGTCACCGGCATGACACCATGATCTCCATCATCGTGTCTTCATGAAGTTGTCTCGCCAACTATTACTTCTACTACTATGGCTAACGGTTAGCAATAAAGTAAAGTAATTACATGGCGTTTTTCATTGACACGCAGGTCATACAATAAATTAAGACAACTCCTATGGCTCATTCCGGTTGTCATACTCATCGACATGCAAGTCGTGATTCCTATTAGAAGAACATGATCAATCTCATACATCACATATATATAATTCATCACATCCTTTTGGCCATATCACATCACATAGCATACCCTGCAAAACCAAGTTAGACGTCCTCTAATTGTTGTTGCATGTTTTACGTGGCTGCTATGGGTTTCTAGCAAGAACGTTTCTTACCTACGCAAAAGCCACAACGGTGATATGCCAATTGCTATTTACCCTTCATAAGGAACCTCTTCATTGAATCCGATCCGACTAAAGTGGGAGACACAGACACCCGCTAGCCACCTTATGCATCAAGTGCATATCAGTCGGTGGAACCTGTCTCACGTAAGAGTACGTGTAAGGTCGGTCCGGGCCGCTTCATCCCACAATGCCGCTGAATCAAGATAAGACTAGTAACGGTAAGCAAATTGAACAAACCATCGCCCACAACTACTTTGTGTTCTACTCGTGCATAGAATCTACGCATAGACTTAGCTCATGATGCCACTGTTTGGGGAACGTATCAATAATTCAAAATTTTCCTACGTGTTACCAAGATCAATCTAGGAGATGCTAGCAACGAGAGAGAGGGAGTGCATCTTCATACCCTTGAAGATCGCTAAGCGGAAG
The DNA here is from genome assembly GCF_018294505.1 of Triticum aestivum. NCBI lineage: Eukaryota > Viridiplantae > Streptophyta > Magnoliopsida > Poales > Poaceae > Triticum > Triticum aestivum. The sequence goes on along the minus strand of NC_057814.1, from coordinate 18,720,455 downwards.
CGTTACAAGAACGCGGTTGATGGAGTCGTACTCGCGGCGATTCAAATCGCAGAAGATCCGATCTAGCGCCGAACGGACGGCGCCTCCACGTTCAACACACGTATAGCCCGGGGACGTCTCCTCCTTCTCGATCCAGCAAGGGGAGAGGAGAAGTTGAGGGAGAACTCCAGCAGCACGACGGCGTGGTGGCAATGGAGCTCGTGGTTCTTCGGCAGAGCTTCGCTAAGCACTATGGAGGAGGAGGAGGAGTTGGAGGAGGAGAGGGCTGCGCCAGGCTAGGGGTGCGGCTGCCCTCTCTCTCCCTCACTATATATAGGCGGAAGGGGGTGGAGGAGGCGCCCTAGGGTTCCCTAGGGGAGGGGCGGCGGCCACAGGGTAAACCCTAGATGGGTTTGGGTGCCCCCACCCCTGGGAAACTTGCCCCCAAGCCGGGAGGGGTGGCTGCCCTAGGGGAGGCGCCCCCACCTCTCCACGTTACGTGAGAGGGGTTGGGAGGGCCGCACAGCCCCATTAGTGGGCTGGTGTGCCCCCTCCCCTTGGCGCATAAGGCCCCCCAACGCTTGCCGGGGCCTCCGAAACACCTTTCGGTCACGCTGGTCGTCACCCGGTACTCCCAGAACAATTCCGGACTCCAATACCTTTCATCCAATATATCGATCTTCACCTCCGGACCACTCCGGAGTTCCTCGTCATGTCCGGGATCTCATCTGGGACTCCGAACAACCTTCGGTAACCACATACTATTTCCCATAACAACTCTAGCGTCACCGAACCTTAAGTGTGTAGACCCTACGGGTTCGGGAACCATGCAGACATGACCGAGACACCTCTCCGGCCAATAACCAATAGCGGGATCTGGATACCCATATTGGCTCCCACATGTTCCACGATGATCTCATCGGATGAACCACGATGTCGGGGATTCAATCAATCCCGTATACAATTCCCTTTGTCTATCGGTATGTTACTTGCCCGAGATTCGATCGTCGGTATCCCAATACCTCGTTCAATGTCGTTACCGGCAAGTCTCTTTACTCGTTCCGTAACGCATGATCCCGTGGCAAACTCCTTAGTCACATTGAGCTCATTATGATGATGCATTACCAAGTGGGCCCAGAGATACCTCTCCGTCATACGGAGTGACAAATCCCAGTCTCGATTCGTGCCAACCCAACAGACACTTTCGGAGATACCTGTAGTGCACCTTTATAGCCACCCAGTTACGTTGTGACGTTTGGTACACCCAAAGCATTCCTACGGTATCCGGGAGTTGCACAATCTCATGGTCTAAGGAAATGATACTTGACATTAGAAAAGCTTTTAGCAAACGAACTACACGATCTTGTGCTAGGGTTAGGATTGGGTCTTGTCCATCACATCATTCTCCTAATGATGTGATCCCGTTATCAATGACATTCAATGTCCATGGTCAGGAAACCATAACCATCTATTGATCAACGAGCTAGTCAACTAGAGGCTTACTAGGGACATGTTGTGGTCTATGTATTCACACATGTATTATGGTTTCCAGTTAATACAATTATAGCATGAACAATAGACAATTATCATGAACAAGGAAATACAATAATAACCATTTTATTATTGCCTCTAGGGCATATTTCCAACAACTTGCACGACCGAACGATGTGAATAATAATAAGAGTGCACGTGCATTGGACTAAACTGGAATCTGCGAGTATTCAATAAACAGGAGAAGACAAGGCAATATGGGCTCTTGGTTAAATCAACAATATTGCATATAAGAGCCACTTCAACAATTTCATCATGGTCTTCTCCTATCAACCCCCAAAGAAAAGAAAAGAAATAAAACTAGTTACACGGGAAAGCTCCCAACAAGCAAAAGAAGAACGGGAAATATTTTTGGATTTTCTTTTTAATTAATACTTACTACAGCAAGAAAAGTAAACTAACTAAAAGCTACACTATTTTTTTTGGTTTTTCTTAAGGTTTATCAAACACACAAGAAGAAAGCATAAAAAGGAAAAATAAACTAGCATGGATATTACAGTGAAAGAGTATGAGCACCGACAACTAGCAATGAGTGTGTGAACATGAATGTAATGTCGGTGAGAAATACGTACTCCCCCAAGCTTAGGCTTTTGGCCTAAGTTGGTTTATTGCCACGGATGGCCTGGCTGATATCCATAGTTGTAGTTGGGGTCGTACTGAGATGCAGCGGCTATCGCCTCCTGAGGTGCAGCGTGGCGGCGAGCTGCCTCCGCCCTCCTCTCGTACTCATCTGCCTTCTCTCTGGTAATAACACGTCTTCCTTTTGCCTGATAATCAAAGAAGGCAGGAGCAGGGAGAGTAATATGGACAGCACGACGTCTGTCAAAGATTAAGCGATACCGGAGGACTGCTTGTTCCTCTGAAGAAAATGATGATGAACCAAGGCATTATAATCTAAATAAACATTAGGCAGCTCAACATCATGCTCACGTATAGGTACCTCAAGAAAATTAGCTAGACAGGTTGCATAAATTCCTCCAAAGAAATCTCCATTAATTTTATTATTATGCAACCTACGTGCAACAATAGCTCCCAAATTATAAAATTTATCTCCTAACACAGCACTCCTAAGAATACTGAGGTCAGGAACACACATGTGACATGCTTCATCCTTACCATTTATGCACCTACCTATGAAGAGAGCAAAATAATGTATAGCAGGAAAATGAATACTTCCTATGGTAGCTTGTGTTATGTCTCTAGATTCACCCATGGTTATACTGGCAAGAAAATCTCTAAATTCAGATTTGCGAGGTTCAAGAGGACTACCCCATTGTGGAAGTTTGCAAGCAGTGGTAAAATCCTCTAAGTCCATGGTATAAGAATTTTCATAAAGATCAAACAGGACAGTTTGAGAATTACGTGAAGATGAATATTCAAACCTCCTCACAAAGGAACTAGTGAGATAGTGGTACTGGCGGCACTTTTCTGCCTCGAAGCTCACAAGATTGGCGTTAAGCAAATATGCGTTAAATTCTTCCTTGATTCCCGCTCGATCCATAAAGTCCTCTGAAGGCCATCCACAGGGCCGCACTGGAGCGCTCCTTGGTGGCTCATCGTCAGCATCACGCATTGCAAGCCTGGGTCCTTGCTTCCTTGAAGAACCACCTTGGTACATTTTCCTAAGCATATTTCTTCCTCTGCAAAATTTCTGAAATTTTTAGTAACTTCAAATAAAAGTGAACCCAGCTCAACAAAATTGATAGCAACTACTCCTAGAAGTGCCTAGAGCCTATATCATGCATTAGAACTACTTAGAACCATATAAATTTGACATGAAAGCTCAAGAACATGGTCACCTAGGCAGCCCAAATTTGCAATGAATAAAGCACTAGAACAAAAACTAATTGGACCAATGCAGGAGTCACATACCAAGGAACAATCCCCCCAAGCAGTTTTGTGAGAGGTGCTTTGAGCAAGGAGATCAAAAATCACAGCAAAATGAGCTAGAACTCGTGCTTGAGCTGGATGGTGATTTTTTTGGGAGGAAGAAGAAGTGTGTGGGTGCAGGAATAAGTGGAGGGGAGCCACCGTGGGCCCATGAGGCAGGGAGCGCGCCCTGTAGCGGTGGGCGCACCCTGGGCCCTCGTGGCCAGGTGCTTGCTCCCCCTGCTGTGTTCTCAGTGCCAGATATTCTCAAATATTCCAGAAAAAATCATATTTCAATTTCAGGGCATTTGGAGAACTTTTATTTTCGGGGTATTTTTATATTGCACGGATAATTCAGAAGACAGATAAAAAATACTATTTTTTACTTTATTTCAACTAAATAACAGAAAATAAAAGGAGGGTACAGAAGGTTGTGTTTTCTAATTTCATCCATCTCATGCTCATCAAAAGGAATCTACTAACAAGGTTGATCAAGTCTTGTTAACAAACTCATTCCGAATAACATGGAACCGGAGTAATTTTGGATAACACTATGTTACCTCAACGGGGATATGCACATCCCCTATAATAAGAATATCATATTTCTTCTTGACAGTAGGAAGAGGAAATTCAAAACCTCCAAAAATAATTGGTGGAATTTTTCCAATAGAATTGATACTGTGGACTTGAGGTTGTTTCCTCGGAAAGTGTACTGTATGCTCATTACCATTAACATGAAAAGTGACATTGCCTTTGTTGCAATCAATAACAGCCCCTGCAGTATTCAAAAAGGGTCTTCCAAGAATAATAGACATACTATCGTCCTAGGGAATATCAAGAATAACAAAGTCCGTTAAAATAGTAACGTTTGCAACTACAACAGGCACATCCTCACAAATACCGACAGGTATAGCAGTTGATTTATCAGCCATTTGCAAAGATATTTCAGTAGGTGTCAACTTATTCAAATCAAGTCTACAATATAAAGAGAGAGGCATAACACTAACACCGGCTCCAAGATCACATAAAGCAGTTTTAACATAATTTCTCTTAATGGAGCATGGTATAGTAGGTACTCTTGGATCTCCAAGTTTCTTTGGTATTCCACCGTGAAAAGTGTAATTAGCAAGCATGGTGGAAATTTCAGCTTCCGGTATCTTCCTTTTATTAGTGACAATTTCTTTCATGTACTTAGCATAAGGATTCATTTTGAGCATATCTGTTAATCGCATACGCAAAAAGATAGGTCTAATCATTTCAGCAAAGCGCTCAAAATCCTCATCATCCTTTTTCTTGGATGGTTTAGGAGGAAAGGGCATGGGTTTCTGAACCCAAGGTTCTCTATCCTTACCGTGTTTCCTAGCAACAAAGTCTCTTATCATAACGTTGATTCTTTGATTGTGGGTTATCAAGATCAACAACAGGTTAAATTTCTACATCATTATCATTGCTAGGTTGAGCATCATCATGAACATCATCATTAACATTATCACTAGGTTCATGTTCACTAACAGATTGTGTTTCAGCATCAGAAATAGAAATATCATTCGGATTCTCAGGTGTTTCAGCAATAGGTTCATTAGAAGCATGCAAAGTCCCATCATTTTTCTTTTTCTTCTTTTTAGAAGGACTAGGTGCATCTAAATTATTCCTCTGAGAATCTTGTTCAATTCTCTTAGGGTGGCCTTCAGGATACAAAGGTTCCTGAGTCATTACCAGTTCTAGTAGCCACTCTAACAGCATAGTCATTATTCTTACTATTTAATTCATTGAGCAAATCATTTTGAGCTTTAAGTACTTGTTCTACTTGAGTGGTAACCATAGAGGCATGTTTACTAATGAGTTTAAGTTCACCTTTAACTCTAGACATATAATCACCCAAGTGTTCAAGCATATCGGAATTGTATTTCAATTGTCTACCAAAATAAGCATTGAAAATTTCTTGTTTAACAATGAAATTGTCAAACTCATCTAAGCATTGTCTAGCAGACTTGTAACGAGGGATATCACCTTCATCAAATCTATTGAGAGAATTTACCTTTACTACCTGTGTCGGGTTACCAAGACCATGAGTTTCTTCAATAGGTAATGGATTAAGATCATATATTTCTTCAACAGGCGGTAAATTAAGACCATGTATTTCTTCAATAGGAGGTAAATTCTTAACATCTTCAGCTTTTATACCTTTTTCTTTCATAGATTTCTTTGCCTCTTGCATATCTTCAGGACTGAGAAATAGAACACCTCTTTTCTTCGGAGTTGGTTTAGGAATAGGCTCAGGAGCTGGCTCAGGAAGTGTCCAATTATTTTCATTTGTCAACATATTATTCAATAGAATTTCAGCTTCATCCGGTGTTCTTTCCCTGAAAACAGAACCAACACAACTATCCAGGTAATCTCTGGAAGCATCGGTTAGTCCATTATGAAAGATATCAAGTATTTCATTTTTCTTAAGAGGATGATCACGCAAAGCATTAAGTAATTGGAGAAGCCTCCCCCAAGCTTGTGGGAGACTCTCTTCTTCAGTTTGCACAAAATTATATATTTCCCTTAAAGCAGCTTGTTTCTTATGATCGGGGAAATATTTAGCAGAGAAGTAATAAATCTTATCCTGGGGACTACGCACACAACCAGGATCAAGAGAATTGAACCATATCTTAGCATCACCCTTTAATGAGAACGGAAATATTTTAAGGATATAAAAGTAGCGAGTTCTGTCATCATTAGTGAACAGGGTGGCTATATCATTTAATTTAGTTAGATGTGCCACAACAGTTTCAGATTCATAGCCATAAAAAGGATCAGATTCAACCAAAGTAATTATATCAAGATCAACAGAGAATTCATAGTCCTTATCAGTAACACAGATAGGTGAAGTAGCAAAAGCAGGGTCAGGTTTCATTCTAGCATTAAGAGATTGCTGCTTCCATTTAGCTAATAACTTCTTAAGATCACTTCTATCAATGCAAGCAAGAATAGCTCTAGCAGATTCTTCATCCAGAACATAAACCTCAGGCACAACAGGCAATTCATATTTATTAGGGGGAGAGTCTTCATCATCACTATCTTCAATATTATCAGTTTCAATAATTTCATTCTCTCTAGCCCTAGCAAGTTGTTCATCAAGAAATTCACCAAGTGGCACAGCAGTATCAAGCATAGAAGTAGTTGCGTCATAAGTATCATGCATAGCAGAAGTGGCATCATCAATAACATGCGACATATCAGAATTAATAGCAGAAGCAGGTTTAGGTGTCGCAAGCTTACTCAAAACAGAGGGTGAATCAAGTGCAGAGCTAGATGGCAGTTCCTTACCTCCCCTCGTAGTTGAGGGGTAAATTTTTGTTTTCTCGTCTTTCAAGTTCTTCATAGTGACCAGCAGATATAAATCCCAAGTGACTCAAAGAATAGAGCTATGCTCCCCGGCAACGGCGCCAGAAAATAGTCTTGATAACCCACAAGTATAGGGGATCGCAACAGTTTTCGAGGGTAGAGTATTCAACCCAAATTTATTGATTCGACACAAGGGGAGCCAAAGAATATTCTCAAGTATTAGCAACTGAGTTGTCAATTCAGCCACACCTGGATAACTTAATATCTGCAGCAAAGTATTTAGTAGCAAAGTAGTATGGAAATAACGGTAACGATAGCAAAAGTAATATTTTTGGGTTTTGCAATGATTGTAACAGTAGCAACGGAAAAGTAAATAAGCGAAGAACAACATGTGAAAAGCTCATAGGCATTGGATCGGTGATGAAGAATTATGCCGGATGCGGTTCATCATGTAACAGTCATAACATAGGGTGACACAGAACTAGCTCCAATTCATCAATGTAATGTAGGCATGTATTCCGAATATAGTCATACGTGCTTATGGAAAAGAACTTGCATGGCATCTTTTGTCCTACCCTCCCGTGGCAGCGGGGTCCTAGTGGAAACTGAGGGATATTAAGGCCTCCTTTTAATAGAGTACCGGACCAAAGCATTACCACATAGTGAATACATGAACTCCTCAAACTACGGTCATCACCGGGACTGGTCCCGATTATTGTCACTTCGGGGTTGCCGGATCATAACACATAGTAGGTGACTATAGACTTGCAAGATAAGATCAAGAACTCACATATATTCATGAAAACATAATAGGTTAAGATCTCAAATCATGGCACTCGGGCCCTAGTGACAAGCATTAAGCATAGCAAAGTCATAGCAACATCAGTCTCAGAACATAGTGGATACTAGGGATCAAACCCTAACAAAACTAACTCGATTACATGATAGATCTCATCCAACCCATCACCGTCCAGCAAGCCTACGATGGAATTACTCACGCACGGCGGTGAGCATCATGAAATTGGTGATGGAGGATGGTTGATGATGACGACGGCGACGGATTCCCCTCTCCGGAGCCCTGAAAGGACTCCAGATCAGCCCTGCCGAGAGGTTTTAGGGCTTGGCGGCAGCTCCGTATCGTAAAACGCGATGAATCCTTCTCTCTGATTTTTTCTCCCCGAACACGAATATATGGAGTTGGAGTTGTGGTCGCACTACAAGAAATATGTCAACTTATGACCTTCTGTCAGTGACCCTGGAAGAATTGGTCATAAATTTATGACCATTTTAGACCAATTGGTCAAAAGCTGTCTGGGGGGCTCCAAACCCTAAACCATAACGACCATTTTGGTCAGAAAGGTCATAATTTCATTAGAGGAAATGGTCGTAAACTTAGTAGCACTATCCACTGCCTCATGCCTAGCTGATAACGACCAATATAAATGGTCACTGATACGTCTGCAACGTATCTATAATTTTTGATTGTTCCATGCTATTATATTATCTGTTTTGGATGTTTATGGGCTTTATTAAACAATTTCATTTTATTTTTGGGACTAACCTATTAACCCAGAGCCCAGTGCCAGTTCCTGTTTTTTGCCTTGTTTCAGTGTTTCGAAGAAAAGGAATATTAAATGGAGTCGAAACAGAATGAAACCTTCTCGCGAAGTTATTTTTGGAAGGAAAGCAACCCGGGAGACTTGGAGTCCATGTCAAGAAAGCAACAAGGAAGGCACGAGGCAGGGGGCGCGCCCACCCCCCTGGGCGCGTCCTTCACCCTCGTGGGCCCCTCGTGGCTCCTTTGACGTACTTCTTCCTCCTATATATATCCATATACCCTAAAACGATCGGGGAACATAATAGATCGGGAGTTCCGCCGCCGCAAGCCTCTGTAGCCACCAAAAACCAATCGGGACCCTGTTCCAGCACCCTGCCGGAGGGGGGATCCCTCATCGGTGGCCATCTTCATCATCCCGGCGCTCTCCATGACGAGGAGGGAGTACTTCACCCTCGGGGCTGAGGGTATGTACCAGTAGCTATGTGTTTGATCTCTCTCTCTCTCTCTCTCGTGTTCTTGATTTGGCACGATCTTGATGTATCGCGAGCTTTGCTATTATAGTTGGATCTTATGTTGCTTCTCCCCCTCTACTCTCTTGTAATGGATTGAGTTTTCCCTTTTGAAGTAATCTTATCAGATTGAGTCTTTAATTATTTGAGAACACTTGATGTATGTTTTGCCGTGCGTATCTGTGGTGACAATGGGATATCACGTGATTCACTTGATGTATGTTTTGGTGATAAACTTGCGGGTTCTGCCCATGAACCTATGCATAGGGGTTGGCACACGTTTTCGTCTTGATTCTCCAGTAGAAACTTTGGGGCACTCTTTGAGGTTCTATGTGTTGGTTGAATAGATGAATCTGAGATTGTGTGATGCATATCGTATAATCATACCCACGGATAGTTGAGGTGACATTGGAGTATCTAGGTGACATTAGGGTTTTGGTTGATTTGTGTCTTAAGGTGTTATTCTAGTATGAACTCTAGGGCTGTTTGTGACACTTATAGGAGTAGCCCAACAGATTGATTGGAAAGAATAACTTTGAGGTGGTTTCGTACCCTACCATAATCTCTTCGTTTGTTCTCCACTATTAGTGACTTTGGAGTGACTCTTTGTTGCATGTTGAGGGATAGTTATATGATCCAATTATGTTATTATTGTTGAGAGAACTTGCACTAGTGAAAGTATGAACCCTAGGCCTTGTTTCCTATCATTTCAATACCGTTTATGCTCACTTTTATCGCTTGCTACCTTGCTGTTTTTATATTTTCATATTAAAAAAACCTATATCTACTATCTATATTGCACTTGTATCACCATTTCTTCGCCGAACTAGTGCACCTATACAATTTACCATTGTATTGGGTGTGTTGGGGACACAAGAGACTCTTTGTTATTTGGTTGCAGGGTTGCTTGAGAGAGACCATCTTCATCCTATGCCTCCCACGGATTGATAAACCTTAGGTCATCCACTTGAAGGAAATTTGCTACTGTCCTACAAACCTCTGCACTTGGAGGCCCAACAACGTCTACAAGCAGAAGGTTGCGTAGTAGACATCAATCTCTTTTCTGGCGCCGTTGCCGGGGAGGCTAGGTAAGCGGCACTCACACCCCGTCAACTAAGCTCTTTTCTGGCGCCGTTGCCGGGGAGGTGAGTGCTTGAAGGTATATATTTAGATCTTGCAATCGAATCTTTTTTTTCTTGTTTTATCACTAGTTTAGTTTATAAAAGAAAACTACAAAAAATGGAATTAAGGGTGCCTCATATGCTTCATCTTTTTAATGTCTTTCGTGAAAATGATGGGAAGGAAAATTGTGCTCAAGTACTAGAAGAAGATTTACATAGAATGCTTGGCATAAAATATGTGAATGATGAGCATGATTGCAATGTTTTTCATATGAATTCTTTGAATACCCATGATGCTAATGATATGCAAAGCCACAAGCTTAGGGAAGCTATGTTTGATGAAGATGATATTTTTTGTCATCCAAGCTTTGATGAGCAAATTTACTATGATGAAAGCATGCCTCCTATCTATGATGATTATTGTGATGACACGTATGCTATAAAGAATAATGATAACCATGAAACTTGTCATCTTGATCTTAATTTTCAATCACATGATAGTTATTTTGTTGAGTTTGCTCCCACTACTATTGATGAGAAGAACTTTGCTTATGTGAAGAGTAGTAAAATTTCTATGCAAGTAGATCATGAAAAGAATGCTTTAGGTGCTGGTTATAATGTTGAATTCATTCATTATGCTACGTTAAATTATTATGAGGGAGGAATATATGCTTCTACATGTTGCAATAATATCAAGTTTCCTCTCTATGTGTTGAAAATTTTAAAGTCATGCTTGTTTTGCCTTCCTATGCTAGTTGATTCTTGCTCCAATAAATTGTTTGATCACAAAATCCCTATGCATAGGAAGTGGGTTATACTTAAATGTGCTAGTCATATTCTTCATGATGCTCTCTTTATGTTTCGATTCTTATGTCTTATGTGAGCATCATTGAAATCATCAAGCCTAGCTAGGGGCGTTAAACGTTAGCGCTTGTTGGGAGGCAACCCAACTTTATTTTAGTTTCTTGCTTTTTGGTTCTCTTTAGTAATAAATAATACATCTAGCTTATGTTTTGATGTGGTTTTATGTTTTAATTAGTGTTTGTGCCAAGTAGAACCTTTGGGAAGACTTGGGTGAAGTCTTTATGATCATGCTGTAAAAAAACAGAAACTTTAGCGCTCACGAGATTAGCTTCAACTTTTTACTGGATAGTGCTATTTAGTTGATTATTTTTGCAGATGATTACTAGACAAATTCCTCAGGTCCAAAAGTTTATTTTAGAATTTTTGGAGTCCCAGAAGTTTGCGTTAGTTACAAATTACTACAGACTGTTCTGTTTTTGACAGATTCTGTTTTTCGTGTGTTGTTTGCTTATTTTGATGAATCTATGGCTAGTAAAATAGTTTATAAACCATAGAGAAGTTGTAATACATTAGGTTTAACACCAATATAAATAAATAATGAGTTCATTACAGTATCTTGAAGTGGTGTTTTGTTTTCTTTCGCTAACGGAGCTCATGAGTTTTCTGTTAAGTTTTGTGTTGTGAAGTTTTCAAGTTTTGGGTAAAGATTCGATGGACTATGGAATAATGAGTGGCAAGAGCCTAAGCTTGGGGATGCCCAAGGCACCCCAAGGTAATATTCAAGGACAACCAAGAGCCTAAGCTTGGGGATGCCCCGAATGGCATCCCCTCTTTCGTCTTCATTCATCGGCAACTTTACTTGGAGCTATATTTTTATTCACCACATGATATGTGTTTTTCTTGGAGCGTCATTTTAGTTTCTTTGTTTTGCTTGCTGTTTGAATAAAGTATCAAGATATGAAATTATTAAATGGGAGAGTCTTCACATAGTTGCATAATTATTCGACTACTCATGGATCTTCACTTATATCTTTCGGAGTAGTTTGTTGTTTGCTCTAGTGCTTCACTTATATCTTTTAGAGCACGACTGTGGATTTATTTTGAAGAAATATATGAACTCTCATGCTTCACTTATATTATTTTGAGAGTCTTTTAGAACAGCATGGTAATTTGCTCTGGTTATGAAATTAGTCCTAATATGATGGGCATCCAAGAGGGATATAATAAAAACTTTCATATAAGTGCATTGAATATTATGAGAAGTTTGATTCCTTATGATTGTTTTGAGATATGAAGATAGTAATATTAGAGTCATGCTAGTTGATTAGTTGTGAACTTGAGAAATACTTGTTCTAAAGTTTGTGATTCCCGTAGCATGCACGTATGGTGAACCGTTATGTGATGAAGTCGGAGCATGATTTATTTATTGATTGTCTTCCTTATGAGTGGCGGTCGGGGACGAGCGATGGTCTTTTCCTACCAATCTATCCCCCTAGGAGCATGCGCATAATATTTTGCTTTGATAACTAATAGATTTTTGCAACAAGTATATGAGTTCTTTATGAGTAATGTTGAGTCCATGGATTATACGCACTCTCATCCTTCCACCATTGCTAGCCTCTCTAATACCGCGCACCTTTCGCCGGTATCATACACCCACCATATAACTTCCTCAAAACAGCCACCATACCTACCTATCATGGCATTTCCATAGCCATTCTGAGATATATTGCCATGCAACTTTACACCGTTCCGTTTATTATGACACGCTCCATCATTGTCATATTGCTTCGCATGATCATGTAGTTGACATTGTATTTGTGGCAAAGCCACCATTCATAATTCTTTCATACATGTCACTCATGAGTCATTGCACATCCCGGTACACCACCGGAGGCATTCATATAGAGTCATATTTTGTTCTAAGTATCGAGTTGTAAGAAAATAAAAGTGTGATGATCTTCATTTTTTAGAGCATTGTCCCAAGTAAGGAAAAGGATGATGGAGACTATGATTCCCCCACAAGTCGGGATGAGACTCCGGACTAAAAAAAAAAGAGGCCGTAAAAATAAAAAAATAAAAAAATGAGAGAAAAAGAGAGAAGGGACAATGTTACTATCCTTTTACCACACTTGTGCTTCAAAGTAGCACCATAATCTTCATGGTAGAGAGTCTCCTATGATATCACTTTCATATACTAGTGGGAATTTTTCATTATAGAACTTGGCTGCTATATTCCAATGACGGGCTTCCTCAAAATGCCCCAGTGTCTTTTGTTGAGCTTTCATATACTTATAGCTCTAGTGCATCCGTTGCATGGCAATCCCTATTCACTCACATTGATATCTATTGATGGGCATCTCCATAGCCCGTTGATATGCCTAGTTGATGTGAGACTATCTTCTCCTTTTTGTCTTCTCCACAACCACCATTCCATTCCACATATAGTGCTATGTCCATGGCTCACGCTCATGTATTGCGTGAAGATTCAAAAAGTTTGAGAACATCAAAAGTATGAAACAATTGCTTGGCTTGGCATCGGGGTTGTGCATGATTTAAATATTTTGTGTGGTGAAGATAGAGCATAGCCAGACTATATGATTTTGTATGGATAACTTTCTTTGGCCATGTTATTTTGAGAAGACATAATTGCTTAGTTAGTATGCTTGAAGTATTATTATTTTCATGTCAATATTAAACTTTTGTTTTGAATCTTATGGATCTGAATGTTCTTGCCACAAGAAAGAAGATTACATTGATAAATATGTTAGGTAGCATTCCACATCAAAAATTCTGTTTTTATCATTTACCTACTCGAGGACGAGCAGGAATTAAGCTTGGGGATGCTGATACGTCTCCAACGTATCTATAATTTTTGATTGTTCCATGCTATTATATTATCTGTTTTGGATGTTTATGGGCTTTATTAAACACTTTTATATTATTTTTGGGACTAACCTATTAACCCAGAGCCCAGTGCCAGTTCCTGTTTTTCCCTTGTTTCAGTGTTTCGAAGAAAAGGAATATTAAACAAAGTCGAAACAAAATGAAACCTTCCGAAGAAGTTATTTTTGGAAGGAAAGCAACCCAGGAGACTTGGAGTCCACGTCAAGACAGCAACGAGGAAGGCACGAGGCAGGGGGCGCGCCCTCCACCCTCGTGGCTCCCCTGACGTACTTCTACCTCCTATATATATATCCATATACCATAAAACGATCGGGGAACAGAATAGATCGGGAGTTTCGCCGCCGCAAGCCTCTGTAGCCACCAAAAACCAATCGGAACCCTGTTCCGGCACCCTGCCGGAGGGGGGATCCCTCATCGGTGGCCATCTTCATCATCCCGGCGCTCTCCATGACGAGGAGGGAGTACTTCACCCTCGGGGCTGAGGGTATGTACCAGTAGCTATGTGTTTGATCTCTCTCTCTCTCGTGTACTTGATTTGGCACGATCTTGATGTATCGCGAGCTTTGCTATTATAGTTGGATCTTATGTTGCTTCTCCCCCTCTACTCTCTTGTAATGGATTGAGTTTTCCCTTTTGAAGTAATCTTATTGGATTGAGTCTTTAATGATTTGAGAACACTTGATGTACGTCTTGCCGTGCGTATCTGTGGTGACAATGGGATATCACGTGATTCACTTGATGTATGTTTTGGTGATCAACTTGCCGGTTCCGCCCATGAACCTATGCATAGGGGTTGGCACACGTTTTCGTCTTGATTCTCCGGTAGAAACTTTGGGGCACTCTTTGAGGTTCTATGTGTTGGTTGAATAGATGAATCTGAGATTGTGTGATGCATATCGTATAATCATACCCACGGATACTTGAGGTGACATTGGAGTATCTAGGTGACCTTAGGGTTTTGGTTGATTTGTGTCTTAAGGTGTTATTCTAGTACGAACTCTAGGGCTGTTTGTGACACTTATAGGAATAGCCCAACGGATTGATTGGAAAGAATAACTTTGAGGTTGTTTCGTACCCTACCATAATCTCTTCGTTTGTTCTCCACTATTAGTGACTTTGGAGTGACTCTTTGTTGCATGTTGAGGGATAGTTATATGATCCAATTATGTTATTGTTGTTGAGAGAGCTTGCACTAGTGAAAGTATGAACCCTAGGCCTTGTTTCCTATCATTGCAATACCGTTTATGCTCACTTTTATCGCTTGCTACCTTGCTGTTTTTATATTTTCAGATTACAAAAACCTATATCTACTATCTATATTGCACTTGTATCACCATCTCTTCGCCGAACTAGTGCACCTATACAATTTACCATTGTATTGGGTGTGTTGGAGACACAAGAGACTCTTTGTTATTTGGTTGCAGGGTTGCTTGAGAGAGACCATCTTCATCCTACGCCTCCCACGGATTGATAAACCTTAGGTCATCCACTTGAGGGAAATTTGCTACTGTCCTACAAACCTCTGCACTTGGAGGCCCAACAACGTCTACAAGAAGAAGGTTGCATAGTAGACATCAGTCACTACCCTTTATTTTGAATGCATTAGGATGATTAGGCAGCCACCTCAGCAACCTCGCTTATGTGTCATTGTCTAGGTGTCATTTTTGCTTAAATGTTAATATTCAACAGACAAGCGGGGCACACACTGACAGGCAGGACCCATTTGACAGGCGCCCGAGAGCTTAATTTGCCCAAAAAAGATGCGCGAGGCGGGACCCGAACCGGCGACCTCGTGCTTGATTCGCTCGGTCGCTACCGCTGGGCTCGAGAGGGATAGTTGCTCATGTATGGGAATTTGCCTATACATTATATAAAACTACGGCTCTCTCGTATCATTAACAAGTGGGACCTTCCGACCAGGTGGTATCGAACAAAGCAACACTTAGCATTTTTCTAGGTCTTTCGACCAGGTGGCGGCGGGCGTTTTTTTAGGTATTCCGACCAGGTGGCGGAGGCGACGGCGGGCGCGGGAGCGGGGGCGTGGGCTGGCAGCAGAAGCAACTGGCAGGGGGGGGGCGGCGACCGGCCGTGGTGTTGCCGGGGCCGCTCGCCTCGACCACAACAGGAACGGCGACGTCGCCGCTCGCCTCGCCCATGACATGAACGGCGACCTCGCCGCTTGCCTCGCCCACACATGGTGGACTCGCCGCCGCCGAGCATGGGGGAGTCACCGCCGCCGCAAGCAGACCTCGCCCACGTATGCACCCCTCTCCTCTCCCCCACGCCTCAGATTTTCCTGTGTTGCGCCTGCTGATGAACACTAGCCTGTGTTGCGCCTGCTGCTGAGGGGCAGGGGAGAAAGAGAGAGATAATTTGAGTTTTATTATCTTACTAGCTGAGGGGCAAGGGATGAACACACCTCCCAGTATGCACCCCTCTCCTCTCATGCTGATCTTGTTACAACACTAGCTGAGGGTCAGGGGAGAACTTTGTTTGAATCCTAGGAAATGTTTGTGTGGAGAACTGATAGGACTTAATTTGTCTGATATGATCATAGGTATGTAGAGAACTTTGGACTGTCCAGAACTTTGAACTTTGCTCCTAAACTGAATTTGTCTGATCTGAATTTTTGAGCATTGGGCAATGTAACTAGTTTTGTGGATGTCATAATGTGTGTGTGTGTGTGTGGTTGTATGAATAATCAATCGGCACGTCTCAAGTTCCAGCCTAAGGTTTATGTAGATTTGATGTAAACTTGGAAAATATGAAGGGAGTTGATGTAGATTTGATGTTACACCTCTGAAATTTCAGCCTCAAATCTGTTAAAGAACATCAATATTGATGTAGACTTGATGGAAACTAGGAAAAATCTCATTGATGTAGACTTGATGCAATCTTGGAAATGCCATTCATGTAAATTTGCAGTGCTGTTATTGTTGGTGGTTTAACCACAATAGTTCTTTGTGGCAGCATATGTTGTTATTGTTGGTGGTTTAACCACAGTAGTTCTTTGTAAACCACCTTTGTTTTTTTGTGAACCATCAGGTTTTTGTTAGCTTTTCTTTTCTCCCATGTGAAATCTGTAATTCATATGACCTGCTTTTTATTGCTCCCATGTGAAATCACTAAACCATGTGAACTGGACTAAAGTAGTGAGAAATTGGAAATAGCTGAATGTTGTGGTTAGGGAGTTAGCATATAAAGTTGGGTGCCATTACTTCCATCCATTTTCATTAATTAATGTTGATGCACTTAGATTGATTTGCTAAGTTGCAACAATTTGTTGTCTTTGGCAGATAGACAGAAGCTGGATTAGAAAAGGAGTTAGAAAGTTTTTGAAAGAACATATGAAAGGAGTTGATGATTTCATGGCATTTGTTCGAGCAAATTTTGCCAACGATGCTCACATTCGTTGCCCATGCTGCGAATGCCTCAACCGTTCAAGAATGGCTCAAGGAAGAGTGGAAGATCATCTGCTTCTTAATGGGATGTCCAGCACATATGAAAGGTGGATATATCATGGAGAACCTTTAGACAGACAACCTCAACATTTTGAAGCTGATACAGAGGCCCCTCATATGATGGGTGGTGGTGATGCTGGCATTGATTTCATGGAAAAGGTTTTGCGAGATAATGCTGGTTTGGAGGAAGAGGATGGGCATGAAGATGATAGGATTCCTGACCTATTGAAGGATTTGTACGATGCTGAAGATCGTGCTGATGGACAGAAGTCATTGTTTGCTGAGGTGTTAGAGGAGGCGAAGCGCGCAGCTCATGAAGGGGGTAAATTTTCAAGATTTACCTTCACCGTGAAGTTACTCCACATCAAGTCTTTCTTCCAAATTAGCAATGCTGCATTCAACGCAATACTCTGCCTTTTGAGCTTGCAATTCCCTGATAGTTGTGTTTTTTCCAGATCTTATGATGAAGCATTGAGCATAATCCGCAGGCTGGGGTTAGGTTATGTGTCAATACATGTGTGCCCAAATATCTGTGTCTTGTTTCGAAAGGATTTAGCAAAGCATGACAACTATCCAAAATGGAATGCCTCTAGGTGGAAAGATGCTGATGGGAAGAAGTCAATACCGGAGAAGGTACTGAGGCACTTTCCGTTGATACCAAGGCTGCAGCGGATGTTCATCTCGAAGAAATCATCGCGTGAGGTACAGTGGCACAAGCTGAAGCGGCAACCTGTGGACAATGAGCTGAGCCATCCAGCGGACGGAGAGGCATGGAAAGAGTTTGACTGTATACATTTAGATTTTGCTGCAGATCAAAGGAACATAAAACTTGGCATTGCCACAGATGGGTTTAATCCGTTTGGGAACATGAGCACGTCTTATAGCATGTGGCCAGTTTTTGTGCTGCCGTACAACCTGCCACCATGGGCATGCATGGATCAGTCCAACTTCATGATGTCATTTCTTATCCCGGGTCCAGATTCTCCAGGAAAGGATTTTTATGTCTTTATGGAGCCCCTCGTAGAAGAATTGCTCCAGCTCTGGACTGGTGTACCTACATACGATGCCTTGAGTCCGGAAGAAAAGTTCAATCTACGTGCTGCAATCATATGGTCCATCCATGATTTCCCGGCTCTGCACACTCTGTCTGGGAGGATCACAGCGGGTTATAAGGCATGTGTCCATTGTGACAAAGACCCTTGCTCAAAGAGAATAAGGAGCAAGATCTGCTATATTGGGCATCGCCGCTTTCTTCCCCGAAACCATCGCTGGCGAAGAAGCAAAGATTTTAATGGTGAGAATGAAACCCGTGACAAGCCAGCTGAATTCACTAAAGAAGAGCTGGAGCAACAACTTGAAAAGGTGAAAGATGTGAGACCAGGAAAGCTTGCGAAGAAAAGAAAGCGTGAGGAAGGTCAATGTAGGGACCGGAGGTCTTGTTTGTGGGACCTGCCATACTGGGCTGATATGAAATTAAGGCATAATCTCGATGTAATGCATGTTGAGAAAAACATATGCGAGAATCTGCTAAGGACGTTTCTGAACATTGAAGGGAAAACAAAGGACACAGTTAGTTCTAGGCTTGATTTGGAGGACATGGGCATAAGAGAAGATTTGCATCTACAGCACAATGAAGATGAAGATTCATTTGAAATGCCACGAGGATGGTATACAATGAGTAAAGAACAAAAGCTTGCATTCTGTGAATTCCTAAGAGCGGTGAAATTTCTAGATGGTTATGCTGCTAACCTAGCAAAGTGTGTTACTTCTGATGGATTCAAGCTTTCAGTACTGAAAACCCATGATTGTCACATCCTCCTCCAAAGGATTTTACCGGCGGGCCTCCGAGGAATCATGGACAAGGATATATATGAAGCGGTTGCTGAGCTGGGAAATTTCTTTAGAGAACTGTGCTGCAAAATACTCAAGTTAACTGTCCTGGAAAGACTTGAAAAAGAAATCCCAATTATTCTTTGCAAGCTCGAGAAGATTTTCCTTCCGTGATGGTCCATTTGGCGGTGCACTTACCAAAAGAGGCAATGCTTAGAGGCCCTATGCAATACGGTTGGATGTACCCAATCGAAAGAAGGCTGCTTACTTGTAAGCGTTATGTGCGAAACACAGCAAGACCTGAAGGTTCTATTGCTGAAGCATCTGTCATTGAAGAGTGCTTGACTTTTTGCTCTAGATACTTTGGCGATGTGGAAACAAGATGGAACCGACTGGGCAGAAATAGAGAGCAGTCTGATTCGCAAAGTGGTGATGTATTTGTTTTCAACCATGGTGTGAACTTTCTTGGAGCCTCACAATACTTGGAGGCTGGTGATGAGTATGACAAGTTGGTTTGGTATGTGCTCAGCAATTGCGCCGAGGTTCTACCATATATCGAGTACGTTATATCTTGTGCACTCATTATATATATATATATATATATATATTTGCTTGGGTTGGCACCAGCCTAATGTTTTAATTCACATGTTTTGTTTGCATTGCAGGAAATGCAAGGGAGAGTTAAATCAGGAAGAAAGCAAGATCAATGTTGATAAAAGGGTTGCCAAGGGGTTTGCTATTTGGTTTAGGAATCATGTGAGATCTTTAGCCACATGTTTGATGTTTTCTATGTTATTCACCAATTGTTAAATACCATTGTTTGCTAAATGGTTTATTTGTGCAGATTGGAAAGTTGCATGAGGAGAAGAAGGTCAATGATGATCTATTTGCTTTGGCATGCTTACCAGATAAGCGAGTGAGAGTGTATTCAGCATGCATTGCTGACGGTGTCCGGTACCACACCGTTGACCGCGAGGAAAAAAGGAAGACACAGAATAGTGGAATCATCACTGAGGGGTCACATGATCATGAGATCATTGACTTCTATGGTCAGTTGAGAAGCATCGTAGAGTTGCAGTAAAACTCTAGTGGAGGCATCCATCGCTCGGTTGTCTTATTGCGCTGTGACTGGTTTGAGCTTGGTAGCAAGAAGAAGAGAGACTCTTTTCTCAAATATGATGGCCACTTCAAAAGCATCAACACTGCAAGGTGCTGGTATAAGAGTGATCCCTTTATTCCAACAACACAAGCAACAATGGTGTTCTATCTTCCAGACACTCTTTTGCACGGAAAATGACGAGTTGTGCAAAACTTTGAGCACAGACACTTGTGGAGTGTGACTGAAACTGTAGTGGAAAAGGGCCCCGGTGATGGTGGACTAACATACCAAGATGATGACTCTACGAAAGTTCCGTTGCAAGCTGATGATGACTCTATGGAAGTTCCGGTGCAAAGCAGAGTGCGAAGGGACCGGGAACGTGTGATCGTTGATGCTGCAACAGTTGAAGGCATCAAGAAAAGAAGAAAGGTGGTAGCGGATGGACATGAGAGCGAGGATGAGGAAAACAGGACTGATCATACTATGCTGCAATATTGTAGTGATGATGAGGAAAACAGGAGTGGGCATTGAGTTCCTTGTTTTCGTATCGACGACGATGAGTAGCAAAGGTAAATTTGGTCTCCTTGGTGATTTAATGCTATTTTGTCTCCTTGGTAGTTGTTGTTGATGTGATCCTGATGTAGTTTTTGTACTACAAATCTCTCCAGGTACGAAAATGCATGAGACAGATGATGGTTGAAGATACAATGCAAAATGATGTAGTTTTGGTGATGGAAGATACAATGCAAAATGAAGATGTTGTTTTGAATCAAGATACAAAATGATGAACTGAAGATGTTGTTTTTAGAGTTGTTTTTCTTAGTTTTGGTGATCATGTAGTTTTGGTTGTGATGTAAAAGATTGCAAAATGATCTTGTTTTTGGACTGAAGATGTTTTTTGAACTGAAGATGTTGTTTTTGGTGAACTGAAGATGTTGTTTTTGGTGAACTGAAGATGTTTTCAGAGTTGTTTTAACTGAATTTTGAACTACATGGGCACGCTCCATCAGACAGCCGTTTCATTGTGAGCAAAAAAATATGCGCGAGCGGGGACTCAAACCCACGACCGTGCGCTCGTTTCACTGTGTTTCTACCACTGGGCTAGAAAGAGGCTAATGGTCTTCTCCTCTATGCCATCTCTTTTAAAATCATCAAACTAGTTAAGTATCAAACACACATCTCGCTGATAAGTGGGCCACTCGACCCACTCGCTGACAAGTGGGCCATTTTGCTAGTCTACCCAAGCTACCGAAATATATGTGCGCGTCCAAAAAATATGCGCGAGCGGGGGCTCAAACCCACGACCTGGCGCTTATTTCGCTGTGTTTCTACCACTGGACTAGGAAGAGGCTGCTGGTTTTGTAATCTATGCCCACCCTTTTCAACATATCAAACCAGTCACGTAGCAAACACAGAACTCGCTGACAAGTGGACCCACTCCTCCTCTCCACTCGAACCGCTCCTCCTCTCCATTCTCCACTCGAACCGCTCCTCCTCTCTGCCGCATCCCCTTCTCGTCCATCCACGGCGACGGCCTCCCACCGCCGCCAACTCCTCCGTCGCCGACTCCCTCCGTCGCCGACTCCTTCCTCTCTCTCCTGATGTATGAATCCTTCCTCTCTCTCTCTCTCTCCTTCCTCTTAACTTAGTTTTCTGCTACTGGTTAGATTAGGGTTCTTGCCGCCGCCTAGATTGGATTAGATTAGATAGGGATTGGCTTAGATTAGGGTTTGATTTGGTTAGGGTTTGATTCAGACTGCATTCGATTGGATTAGGGTTGGATTATATAAGGGTTTAATTAGTGGGATATGAATCAAGACCAATACTCGTGCACGGCGACTGTTGCTGCTCACGCGCTCGTGCGCTTCCCTGCTGCTACCACTGCTCGCTCGTGCCCGTACTCTGCAGCAGCCGTGGCTTTGCCTTTTCGTTCTGTTTGTTTCCTCTCTAGCTAGCCGAAATCACTCTGAAGCTGTGAACCGAACGCGTGTGTTCTGAATCTTTTGAACTGAATGCCTGAATGATAGTTTTGTCCTTCTGAAAAGATTTGCTTGCCTGTCATTGCTTTAATTGGTTATTCCTCAGTTATAGTGCTTGATGGATTTGATAATTTGATATCAGAGCATTGCTGGTTGTCATATTTATGTTCTGAAATTTGTCTGCAAATCTGGGCATCCACTGCTTTGTTGGGCTGAACATTATAACTCAAAATTCAAAACATATGCCATCACTTTGCGTAGAGTAGCAAAACTGAAAATATATATACTATACTGTACTTTCAGTAATATAGATGCCAATCTCATTACCTTTTTTAGTTAGGGGGTAGTAAGGATTCAATTTGGTACAAATCTCATTTATAGTAGATTTATAGATATGTTCAGATATGTTTATGCCAATGTTCAGATATGGATGGGTTTAGATAGGGATATTTTCTGTCATTTATGCCAATGTTCATATATGTTCATTTATAGATATGGAACAATGTCCAGTCCTGTTTATAGCTATGTCCTTTTTATAGTTGTGTCCTGTTTATAGCTTTTGGTCCATTTATAGTAGATATGGTTCTAGCTGTGTTCTGGTTCATTTATAGTAGATTTTAGTGTTGTTGCTGATGGTGGTCACCTGATGATGTGGCTGTTGTTATTCTTCTTGTGGTTACCTGATGGGTGTTGTTGATGTTGATGGGTGCACATGATGTTGATGTTGATGGGTGCACATGATGTTGTTATTCTTGTTGTGGTTACCTGATGGGTGCTGTTGATGTTTTCAGAGAAGTGAGATGGCTGGCTTGGAAGGTTTCGACTTCTTCGAGATCGTAATTGAGAAATCTTGCAGTAGGCAGGTATATTTATCATCACTCATCTCTTTAATTATCATCACTCTGCTGTCTAGTGCTTGATTGGCACAATTAACCACTGCTTGACCCTCGCTGCAGAGGCTGCCTGACAAGTTTGCGAAGATGCTCGCCGGCCGTGAGCCCCACAGAGTGAAGCTGCGGGAGGCCGGCAGCGGGCTTCGCAGGCTGTGGGACGTGTTGGTGGTGTTCGATGGTGAAGGACACATGTACCTAGGGCCCGGCTGGGAGCAGTTTGCCCGCGCCCATGAGCTACAGCTTGGGCACTTCCTTGTCTTCCGCTACAACGGCGACGCCATGTTCACCGTGAAGATGTTCGACAACACCATGTGCCGCATGTACTACCAGCACGACGACGATGCCAGTAAGCTCTCTGCCTCTCTTCTTCCTGTCCTTTTGACTTCCTCTACCTGCACGACGACAACACCATGTTCACACTTTGTTGCATTTGGCCAGGCAATGGGAGCAGCAGCGGGGATGACGAGGAGCAGAGCAGGGATGATGAGGAGCAGAGCGGGGATGACGAGGAGCAGAGCGGGGATGATGAGGAGCAGCCTGTTCTGGCTGACGACGACCCAGCTATGGTGGTGGCGGATGACGACCTTGCTATGGTGGTGGCTGACAACGACCCTGCTATGGTGGTGGCGGACGACGACCCTGCTATGTTGGTGGCTGACGACGACCTCGCGATTGTGGTGCCTAATGATGACCTCGCAATGGTGGTGCCTGACAATGACCTCGTGGTTGTGGTGGCGCCTGCAATCCCACAGCTTGGTGACAGGACCATGCCAATAGTGGTAGAGGAGTACATCCGCATTGGGATTCGCCACTTTGAGCGCATCAGGTTGATGAAGGAGACGAAGGAGTGAAGATGTTAAGAAATGAAGTGGCAATATTAACCATGTTAGGTTTAAGCTTGTTAGTGTAATCTGAACATGTCAATGTTACGTATGTCAAGTTTAATTTTGTGCATGCTCATGGATGCTGTATGACAGTGTCATCTAAACATGTCAATTTCTTAATTATGAATACTCAGTTTGGTAATTGATGGGAGTTGAAATTTTTTATGCATGCTCATGGATGAAAGATAAAATTATGGGTTTTTGTGCATGCTCATGTATGAAACAATATAAGTTTCATTTTTGAATGCTAAAAACATGACTCAAACCCTAGCTAGGGACGACCGCCGCGACGAAATCGGCCGGTTTTTGAAAACACCGTAAAAAATTCAAAAACCGTTTTTCATTTTTTGAATGCTAAAGACATGCGTTTTTCGTGAAGCGGCTACAAGGAGGGTCACCCCAAACGGTGCCATTCCATGTCTATCTCAAAGTAGACCCTATTTTATGGACGGTCGCCTAAAAGCATGCATTTCCGACCCTCGTGGCTACTCCCGGCCATTCAGACCACCTTCGGCCGATTCAGCTGGAACCGGCTGGAATTTGAACTGCGGGTCCTGCATAGCTTGCCCGTTATTTTTGCCAAAAATCATTTTTAGCTTCACAGGTAGGCATTTCATCAAAGAATCGACAACAGATTGGCATGACTAAAACCCTAGCCACGGACGGCCGCCGCGACGATATCGGCCAGTTTTTGAAAACATCGTAAAAAAATCGAAAAAATCAAAAAAAAATGGGAGACCTCCACGTCACATCATCAAATGTGGCCTACCAACTAGCAAAAATACTAAACTTGCAATACCGGTGTTTTCTTGAAAAAGTGTTCTAAAAAACGACCTACCATGAACGAAGATTCATGGCTTTCAAGCCAAACTAGCAATGATATGGCCGCATCCGTTGAATAGTTTTTGATAATATGCCCAAATTTGGCGCATGCCTCCGTCTTGTGATGGCAAACAATGTTGCCAAAGCGAGGTTCCAACTTGTTTAACAAAAAAACCATTTTTCATTTTTTGAATGCTAAAGACATGCGTTTTTCGTGAAGCAACTACAAGGAGGGTCACCCCAAACGGCGCCATTCCATGTCTATCTCAAAGTAGACCCTGTCTTACGGACGGTCACAAAAAAGCATGCATTTCCGACCATCGTAGCTACTCCCGGCCATTCAGACCACCTTCGGCCGATTAAGCTCGAACCGGCTGGAATTTGAACTGCGGGTCCTCCATAGCTTGCCCGTTATTTTTTGCCAAAAATCATTTTTAGCTTCACAGGTAGGCATTTCATCAAAGAATCGACAACAGATTGGCACGACTCAAACCCTAGCCACGGACGGCCGCCGCGACGAAATCGGCCGGTTTTTGAAAACATCATAAAAAATTCAAAAAAAAATCAAAAAATGGGAGACCTTAGCGTCACATCATGAAATGTGGCCTACCAACTAGCAAAAATACTAAACTTGCAATACCGGTGTTTTCTTGAAAAAGTGTTCTCAAAACCGACCTACCATGAACGAAGATTCATGGCTTTCAAGCCAAACTAGCAATGATATGGCCGCATCCGTTGAATAGTTTTTGATAATATGCCCAAATTTGGCGCATGCCTCCATCTTGTGATGGAAAACAATGTTGCCAAAGCGAGGTTCCAACTTGTTTAACAAAAAAATCGTTTTTCATTTTTTGAATGCTAAAGACATGCGTTTTTCGTGAAGCACCTACAAGGAGGGTCACCCCAAACGGCGCCATTCCATGTCTATCTCAAAGTAGACCCTGTTTTACAGACGGTCGCCAAAAAGCATGCATTTGCGACCCTCGTAGCTACTCCCGGCCATTCAGACCACCTTCGGCCGATTCAGCTGTAACCGGCTAGAATTTGAACTGCGGGTCCTCCATAGCTTGCCCGTTATTTTTGCCAAAAAAACATTTTTAGCTTCACAGGTAGGCATTTCATCAAAGAATCGACAACAGATTGGCACGACTCAAACCCTAGGCACGGACGGCTGCCGCGACGAAAACGGCCGGTTTTTGAAAACATCATAAAAAATTCAAAAAAATCAAAAAAAATGGGAGACCTCCGCGTCACATCATCAAATGTGGCCTACCAACTAGCAAAAATACTAACAATACCGGTGTTTTCTTGAGCTATTCGGTATGATTTTAACCATGATTTCTACAAAGTTTACAAAAAAACCTGATTTTTCTGCCTCCAAACCTCTAAAAACTGGTGAAAATTCCCTCCTAGCACCAAATTTTCCCAACCACCCCACCAAAATTTCCCACCACTTCTCTCCCACTACCAGGCGGTTTCCACCACTCCCTCTCCCACTAACACGCGGGATCCCCTCCCCTCCCCTCCCAAAATTTCCCCATTCCCCTCCCCTCCCAAAATTTCCCCATTCCCCTCCCCTGCTCCCCGACGAACCCTAGCTTCTCCCTCCCCTGCTCCGCGCCGCCCCACCGACGACCACTCCCTCCCCTGCTCCGCGCCGCCCCACTGCCCGTCCTCTGCTCCGCCTCTCCCCGACGAATCCCCACAACCCTAGCCACCCCACAACCCTAGCCACCCCTCCCCTGCTCCGCGCCGCCCCGCCGCCCCTCCCCTACTCCGCGCCTCCCCGACGACGAATCCCCCCTCCCCTCCACGACGGCGGCTACGTCGACGACATCTACGGCTACATCAACCGCCCCGGCTACGACTACGTCGACGACGGCGACTACATCGACGACAGTGGCTACATCGACGACGACTACATCATCTACATCATCGACGATCGATGACTACAGGTACGTTGCTCTCCTCGATCCATCTCCCCTCTTTGTTTAGATCTTCTATGGTTCGGTAGATCCCCCTCATGGGTTCTTCTAGGGTTCATGGGGATGGATCGACGCGGGTTAGGGTTAGGATTCATGGGGTTATGGTTAGGGTATACGTTGCTCTCTGGTTCATGGGGTAGGATCGATGGGGATTCATGGGGATGATCTCCCTCTGGTTCATGGGGTTAGGGTTCATTGGTTTCATGGGGGTCTGAGTGCATGTTCTAAATTGCCTCCCTATGCATGATTTCAATTGTTGTTAAGAGTATGTGCATGTTCTCAGGGGTTAGCCTACACAAAGCCACTTACTTGCAATTGTTGTTTGTCTATATGGGTTGATATAGCAAATCATGCATGCCTATGAGAATGTCCATAATTCTTTTTTCTGTTCCATTCTGATGAGAATGTGCTACTGCACATTGATTATGATGAGTAATCTGATTTTGTATGGGGTTGGATTCATGGGGTTAGGGTTTTGTGGGGAGGTGGTTCTTTATTCTAGATTTTGTATGCTCTATTTGATTGTGCATCCCTGTCAATGACTCTGACATGGCCTGTGGCTTGATATTATTCTAGATTGTTGCTTGATGTTTTGCGTTGTCATGTGGATGCCCTGTGGCAGCTCATCCATGGCCTCGTTTGTCCTGTAGGTCATTGAGCATCATCAGGAGGAGGAGCTCAAGCACGGCTACCACGACGCACCACCACAAAAGCAGGTTATTGTCCATCTCCATCTCCCTCTCCCTCTGCTGCCAATCCTGTTATTTGTTCTTGATTATGGTCACCACTAAATCTAAAGCTCTGTAGTTGTTGTTCCCATGCTATCTAGGGCTTGTAGGTTCCCATTCATGTTTGTTTTCTATCCTGTGAGCTCCTGCCATGCTTTGGTTTACATATGGATGATCTAGTTCCATAGCTATGTTCCTGGGTTTGCTAAATTGGTCAGTGGCAGTGCTGATCTCTCATTGCTTCCTATGGGACTCTGTTGTTCATATAGAAAGCTTCCTGCTCACTGCACTACTAGAGTAGTTAATGTAGGTGTGATATATGCTCTCTGGGTTGGTCTAGTTAATTCATGGTGTTCATTACTAAATGATTAAGTCCATCTGCCATTTCTCTGAGCTTTATTCTATTGATTGTCTGGATGTGTTAGTTTGTTACTTTGTGCTACTTTTATGTAATGACACCAATTAACTTAGTTGAGTTATGTACATTGCTACCCCCTGCTTTATGTAGTAAAGATTTTAAGGCATGCTTCATATCCTTCCTGTGTACATGCATGCTTGTTTAGTGCAATTACATGGATGCTTAATTAATTTAACTACATCACTATATTGTTGATCCAGCAAATTTGCTTCACATGTATTATTATTGATGCATTACTACACCTTTGTGTGCATGCTGGTTCAAGTGCTTTCCTTTATTGATACAAGTGCATCATTCTACTTTGTCCCTGTTATATCTCATTCTTGTTTATTTTATTTTGCAAGCTATTATAGAAACGTTCCAACCACCTCAAGATCATCCATGGCAAGGAGGACAAGGTCAAACATGAGGCCAACCGTTGGTATGCAACTTGCTCCTTGTGGTTATACTGTCAGTTTCATAAAATCTATTTCTTAATATGCTAAGTGAAATGTATTGCTGCAATCTGAATAAGCTGGCTCAATTGTGCCTATGTGCTGTTAGTCTTCCTTACCTGAATAACTAGGATTAAATGATAATAAAACATCATAAGATATGTTTGGCTGTCTGTCCATGTATTCCAAACATTCACCTAATAGTTACGTTTCCTTTATCATGCAAAGAGGAACCTCTCACCAAGTATGAGAAGGTTAGGGCTAGAAATATCATGAGGAACAATCGGATGTTCCAGTCCCTTGGCATCGGTGCAATCGCGTCGATGATTAGGAAAACAAATGGTGTACAAGAAGGTAGAAGTGATGAGGTTCAAGAAGGTAGTGGAGTTATCAATGATGACCTAGAGTATAATCCTAAGGAGGATGAAGTTATTGATGGAGAGGAAGTGGATGATGTTGTAGTGAACAAGACTGTTAAGGTGCAAACTCTGTCTTGCTTGGAGGGTTGGGGTTCTTTTATGCTATGTGTTTCCTTGTGCTCACATATTTCTCCCTCTGGTTCTAATGCTTTTTTCTGTGCTGTTTATACGAGGCAATGAAGGAATCTAGGACGAAGAGGCCTGGTGTTAAGAAGACAGTCAGCAAGAAGAAGAAGAGCTCAGAAACATCTGCTGCAATGCCTCCAGGAAGGGTGATGGCCCCAGCTCCAGGACAAAAAAATAAGATCCTGGAACCTGATGAACCTGCCCATGATAGAGTCACAGGGCAGAGAGCAAAGATGGCGACTGCGACGGACCATCAGCAAAGTCTGCTGCGCATGGACTCTGAGACCTCGGTGCAAATGGGTGATGAGTTGCCGCCCATGGATGAAGGAACCACTCTCAGCATGGATGGAAGTGGCACTGTCTGCCTAGATGAAGGAGGAACTATCTGCATTGATGAAGCAGGCACTGTCCACACAGACCTCAGCCCTGTTGCACCTTCTATTGACAGGAATGCTGTCATCAATGAAGAAGAACAACAGCTTGTGATTCAATCAGGCAAGTTGACATTTGCACTGCTATCTTTTACTAGTGCATTTTCCAAATGGAATGATCATGTATGCTTTTGTCGATTCCTGCATTTGTCGATTTCTATTCTAATTTATGAGTTCAATTTCATTTTCAGATGCAATGACTACCAAGACTAGACTTTGAAAGGGCAAAGGGCTAGAGAGAATCACCAAGTCGCTTGGTAGCAAGGTGCCTATCCAAATTACCGAAGGGATGAAGCGTCCAGGGAAGCCTCTGCAGGCAGCAAAGCTTGCTTCTGAGTGTGGACTCGTTGCAAGAAGCCATCTTCCGGTTCTTCCTCACTTCAAGCTATACAAAAAAATGCTAGTTTATTGGAGAACTACATTGGGAAAGTTGTTGTAAGCTACTTGTTTCATAGTTAATGTGCTATCTATTTTCTGTTACACCTATGCATGATCACTAATATTGTTCCTACCTTGTTTGTTGTCTTGGTAGGCAAATTTTGAGATGAACACGGACTCGGAGACCATCAAGACTGCGTGCAAAGATATTCTGCAGAAATATTCAAAGAATAGACACCATCAGATCAAGAAGAAGTATTTTGACACCGTAGCCGCAAACAAAGTCAGCATCAAGTCTCCGGTGCCAGATCTGACGGACGGTGAATGGCATGCTCTGGAGGAGATGTGGTCTACCCCAAGACACAAGGTTTGTCTCTACTTGTTTGATGCTTTATGTTCTGCACATGATATGCTAGTGCTAGATCATGCTGACAGTATGCTTTTTTGTAGGAAACCTGTGTGTCGAACAAGATGAATCGATAAAAAGTCGTGTACAATCAGAGAACTGGTTCCAGGCACTACACAGCACACATTTTTGCCACTGTGAGAACTTTTCTCTAGAGACCTTACCGTTTGATCCTCCTTGAATAACATTTCTGATTCTTGCTGAATAACATTTGGATTTTTGTTGAAAAACATTTCAGAAAGAAGAGCGTAAGGGTGAGGAGCTGTCTCCCATTGACTTGTTTAAGGCCACCCACAATAGCAAGAAGCACAGGTTTTCGGAGCCAGTCAAGACTGCTATAGTAAGTCACTCCATGTAGGAGATATGCCCTAGAGGCAATAATAAATGATATTATTTATCTCCGAGTTCATAATTATGTTTATGTTCCATGCTATTACTGCTATGGTTCTCGAGTCTGCAATAACCACGAGGCTCGGAGGAAGACTCATATGCACGTGTGGAATAATAAACGGTAAAATGTATTCCTAGTCTGGCCTCTAAGACTAGCTCAAGTGTTGCATGATGGTTATGTTTTCCTGATCATGGGCATGTCTATGTCAGCAACCCTGAGGGCATAATGTTAAGAGAACATTTGTGTTGAATCGACCCGGCATGATGTTATGCTATGAGATTCATTCGTCACAAGTTTATTGGTACATAACACAGAGATGGTTAACGTTTGCATGATTCCTTAGACCATGAGAGTATCGAGTTTCTTCATGCTTGCTTCATGAACTTTGGGGTTTGTTAAACGTCATCCGTAATTGGGTGGCTATTACGGCGGCTTACGGGTTCATGGAAAAGTGTGTCAAGTAACTTGATAGCTCAAGATTGGGATTTGCTCCTCCGACGATGGAGAGATATCTCTGGGCCCTCTCGGTGTTACGGTATCCATCATCGTCTGGCCAGACACTTTGTGATTTGATCACGGGGATGCCGGAACACGATAACGAGAAAAGAGAACAATACCGGTAACGAGGTAACTAGCATAGTGGACAAGTTGTTGATCCACGGGAATGCCAACATGTCTCACCTCGGGTATTTGTAACATATCGCGAAGCAACAGGAATAGCACACGGCAACTGGAGGTTCACTCGAATATTTATTCGTGTGGGTATAGGGGTCAATATGGGTGTCCACGGCTCCGATGTTGATCATTGATCGGAAGGGGTTCCGGGTCATGTCTATACTTCACCGAACCTATAGGGTCACACACTTAAGGGTCATCTATCTTCTGAATACTAGACAGGGAGTCTGAGAGAAAATCACCGAAAAAGTTTCGGACACCGAAAAGTTTCGGACAGCGGAAACGTACCGCAGAGAGAGGTCATCGGATAAGTTTCGATGATACCGAAAAGTTGTTTCGGGATACACCATTAAGTCAAATTGGTTTCGGCACATGCCTGATAATTCTTGGAGGATGCCAGAATCATTCTGGAAGCTTTTTGGAATTTTCTGAGATAAAAACCGGAAATGTT
Source organism: Triticum aestivum (assembly GCF_018294505.1). Classification (NCBI taxonomy): domain Eukaryota; kingdom Viridiplantae; phylum Streptophyta; class Magnoliopsida; order Poales; family Poaceae; genus Triticum; species Triticum aestivum. Next base: position 18,689,014 of record NC_057814.1, on the reverse strand, counting down.
GTGGAGCTGCCGGAGCCACTTCAGATGCGTTTCGCAGATGAAAATCACTAAAACCGGAATTGTTTCGGAATGCGTTGAAAATCATTTTAGTGGGTACTGGAAATGTTCTTAGCCCACATAAATATTTTCAGTTTGATCAGACGCTGAAAAATGTCGTCGTGAATAGTGAAAATCAGCTTTATGGTTACTTTATGGAAAGCCACCTTTTGGGGCTTTGCTCCAAAAGATCTTGGGGATGACATGGATGGATAGGAGCCATTTTTTGGGCCCCTCATGAGGGTGTGGCCGGCCACATGGGGTATCCCCCCTTGGGGACCCTCTTGTTCCTTGGTTTCACTCCTAGGTCCTTGTGGAAGGACTTCATTCATGTGCATTTTGGGTTTTTTGTGAAACTACCCTACCCCCTTGGGATTTCCTATAAATAGAGATGGAGGGGCAGCCCTCCACACTCATCCCTTGCTCTCATACACATGCCATGCATTATCTGGCTTCTTCTCTCCCTCCCACGAAAAGAGTTTCGTAGAGCCGTAAGGCTGTCTGGGTTCCGGCAGGAACTAGTTCTGGACGGCGAAGCCCTGCCGGATAGATGACACCGTATGTGTGCAACTCTGTAGAGAGATCGTAGTTTCGGTCTTAGTTCGTGAGTGCCTCCCGAAGGGCTGTCCGTGTGACCGTCCGAGTTTCGAAGGTCCTCCCGAAGGGCTGTCCGAGTGACCGTTCGAGTTTCGAAGGTCCTCCCGAAGGGCTGTCCGCGACACCGTCCGGGGGGCTGTTCGACCACCTCCTGGAGGGCTGTCTGAGGAGCAGATGAGGGTATACATCCTCGCGGTTGGGAGGTTGTAAATCCTAGCTGCGGGGATCTGCACCGCCGATCGTCATCGACTCTACTTCCCGCTGCACTACGAGTCGGTAACGAAAAAGATCAAACCATGTATGCAGTCTCCATAGTGGTCCTGGGCTGGTGCGTAGGTCGGAAAATTTTTGTTTTCTGCTGCGTTCCCCTACAGTGGCATCAAGAGCCGTGCTATGCGTAGATGCAGGTTTCGATCTAGAATACATGGAGATGTATGCGTATTGCATAATATAATTAGGTAGTAGATGAGATCTATTGCTGAAAATTATTTATGCGGGTGACAGATGAAATCTGTTACCCGAGGTTCTTGTTGCTTCCCTAGAATTTGCGTTTGCTCAATCTCGAGACAGCATGGTGGAATTTGACAAAGTTCTGGCAATCCGTGATCCTGATTGATCATGGAAGTGCTATCAGTTCTTTGGGTTCTGCCGTAGTCAAAAGAAAGATGAAATTCGCAGATGAAAGGGCATTGCAGATATTATCTGCATGGGGGTCATGCGTATGACGAAGTTTAGTATGGGGCTCGAGATTTAATTATCTCGTGTTTCATACACCCCGAGATGTTAATGTAGCAACTTGAATAATCATACTTGATGATAAAACGTTGGTAGCTGCGGTTTAAGTCAAAACCTTAGAAGCCACGTAAAATAAAATTTTGCATAAACCTATTAGAGGCGTCTAACTTGGTTTTGCAGGATGTGCATGTGATGTGGTATAGCAGTGCTCATACTAATTCGATTATGTATGAGATGACTATATGATGTAATTTGATTAACATGACCTGCGTGTCATGATTCGGCATGATGGCTGGAGCCATATGATTGCACTTTAATGACCTGCGTGTCAACCTTGTTGTAATGCATTATTTTGTTAGCTATAGAGATAGCAATATTATCTGGTGCATCAACAAGGTGGTGGCAATCTTCGCGAAGGTGAACACCGACGCGAATGCCGAAGACGAAGAAATGAAATACTTCTCCGTCAGAAAGGGCTATACCATATCATGCTATTATGAATTGCCTGAGATGTTTATCCCTTATGATGCACCCTTCTTGATTGCGCGGTAGTCGCTTTTATTAGGGTGATCTCTCACTTAAAATATCAAGTAGTTAGTGTTCTCCCAAGTGTAGCACCGTCACGGCACCTATCTTTTCGGGGTGCGCCATGGATGCATGGGTACGAACGACTAGAGAAGTGTGAGGCGGGTGAGGTCAGACCTCGCAGCAAGATCACTTGGTTGTCTTGACGTTCATGGCAGGATCGTCCTGAGCTCGGAACACATGCATCGAAAGATGAGCAAGAGTCACATAGAGATGTGATCGGCAAGTTGGCCTACCGATTAAAATTCCCGTTATGAGATGATGATTCTATGGCGATGAATTGAAGTCTGGATCTTGTATCACTCAAAATTAATTGTGAGAGATATTGATTTGAGTGGGAGCGCACTGTTGAATTAACATGTTTAATTCTCAGTGCAATTAATTATGAACACTGTCTAAGTGTTTCTTGCAAAATAGTTGTAGAATAATGGTTCGCGTTTCCACCTTCCCTATTAAAATTGAATAACTGTTAAATATCTGGTTAAAACTTTACGATTGGTAACGTAATATGAGGATTGTCCTCAAAAGTGCCGAGAAGGACTTTGTCCTATCGCATGCTTTCCGATCCTCCCGCTAAAGCTATGGATCATGTGACTCTCGTCCTTTGATCCAAAAGCTATAATTCCGTTTCAGTCAAGTGCAATATGTTTGCTTCCATGAAACCCAAACTTCGAAAGTTGGCATAGTTATATGATATTCATGGAACTGAAAATTATTTTCAGATACAAACAAAGTAATGTTTTTTTGCAAGTATTAGTAAAAGTGTTTACTATGCATTTGACTGTTGGGAAAGGGATCCAGAAGAACGCCTGTCATATAATGAAAGGTGAATAAAACAACAACTTAAAGATAAAGGAAGTGTCCAAAGGGTGTTAGTATGACTTACACGCCTAGGAAGTCCGGGGCTAATGCCACTCTTAAGTTGGGTGCTTCTTCTGAGAGTAGGAGAAATACTAAAAGTTAAACTGCTAGAAGTATAAAGGCAAAAGGAAAGAAGACTGGAATATCTAGCTCATGTATGAATGTCATACAAGTTTTTGATGTATAGAAGGCTGGTCAAAGATATAGTTCTTGCGAATTATGGTTAAACATGTTAATCACTAATTCTTGGGTATTGTGAGTTCATCACAAAAATGCCCGCTCGATTGCAGTCTGTTGCAACTCGATGTAAGAACTACTATGGCATGAAAGACTAGCTAGAAATGAGGTTAAGGTATACACATGGAACATAGTAAATGTTACTATACCTTCCATCGGTGTATTGCCGTCTGTATTTATTTTCATAATTCATTTAGAGTTTTACAAACTCTATCCCATTGCATAAGGCATCTTGCAAGAAGGTTGTTCATAAGAGAACTTTTTATGTTCGATGTTATGAATAACACAAGGGCCATACTTTCATTATGAATGAGATGTATGTTATGAATATTGATAATAATACAATACCTCTGGGTTTACTTTTCATAATTCATTTTAGAGTTTCATACACTCTAGCCCATTGCACAATGTTTGTTGCAAAAGAGTTGTTCATAAAAACAACAATTGTTGTTAAGTATTATGAATAACATAAGGGCCATACTTCCATCATCGATGGGACGTATGTTATGAATATTGAGGGTAATATGATACATCCATAACACTGACGCTAAATGTCGCAAGACTAAAAGAATACCACACAAGTGTGGCACTACATTTGGTCACATTGGAGAAACCCGCATGGAAAATTCCATTATGATGGATTTTGAAGTCTTTTTGATTTTGAATCATCTGACACTTGCAACTTTCCTCCGAAAAGTGAAGTGACTAAAATACCGTTCACAGGCCATAAGGAACGAACAACAAACTTATTAGTGATCATACATTTGATGTGTTAGTCCGATAAGTGTTGTTAGTGGTGGATTTATTTATCTTCAGAAATGACTCAAGTAGATATATGGATATTTACTTGATGAGACGTAAGTCTGGATCTTTTGAAATCATTCGAAAGGTTCTCAAAAATGAAGTAGAAGTTATTGTAACAAGAAAATTATGTTTCTGCAATTTGATTGCACAAAGGAATATTTGAGTTACATGTTTAGCGAATGTCTGATGAGTTGTGAAAGGGGTTTCATAACTTGCACCTCCCGGAACACCACTGCAAGTGGAAAGTCCGTGGAGATGTAATCAAACCATTTATGACATGGTAAGGTCAAAGATGACATAAATAAATTTGCCATTATCCCTTTTAAAGTGATGCTTTAGAGACTGCGGCTTTTACACTGAAAAGAGTTACATCGGGTCTGTTGAAATGAAGCCATGGTATGGTACGCCCAACCATGTTATATCTTTTCTTAACATTTGGAATATGGGGCTTGTGTAAAAGGTTACAAACCTATTCCAAATCAGACAAGTGCTACTTTGTAGGTTATACCAAAATGTTGGGTATTCCTCCCTCACTATACCGAGGCAAATAGTTTTGCCGCGAAACGGTGTGCTTTTAAAGAGAATGGTTCTTTCAAAAAGGTGAGTGGGAGAATAGTGCAACTCGACGAGATAAACAGTATCTAAGTCATCAGATCAAAGGAAAGAGACCTTGGAAGTAATTCCAGAGTTTCCTACTGCGACTGATACGGAAGTCTCTACAATAAAATGTATGAACTTCGGTCGAACTTGCAGCTGAACCACGTAGGCAAGGCTCGTGCAAACCTCTCAGGTGCGCAAACGAGATATTGTTGTTAGACAACATTATACCTACGATACACAAGGAAGCGTTGATGGGCCCTGACTCCGGAATTGGCTAAATGCCAATACAACCCAAGTTGGTTTCCATATAAGTGATTCAAGATTAAAACCTTGATACACCTTTCGGAAGACTTAGAGTCTAACGAATATTTATGGAACTTAAAACTGATATGGATAAAAATGTTTTATCCATAAAGCTCGACTTGTTGAAATAACAAGTTCAAGAGTTGACTACGATGAGGTTGTTTTCATCGTAGCGATGCTTAAAGTCGGTTCGGGTTGAACTAGCAATTAATACATATTTCAATCATGAGATATGAAACATGGATGATAAAAGGATTTCCATCTGATGGAAATGAAAGCTAGGACTTGTATATGATACAGTCCAAAGTAACTTGTCGATCCAGAGGATGCTAGTAGGTATGCAAACTTCAGAGTTCCAGCAATGGACAGAAGAGAGCAAAATGGAGTTGGAATCTTCGTGTTTTGATGAAATGGTCAAAGGGGTTTTGACTTCATCAATGGGTAACGAAGATGCTTGTAATTCAAGAAAGTAAGTGGGAGCGTAATAATATTTCTAAAAACCTTATGTGCTTGGCACATTGGTAATTGGAAATAAATTTCTTGACACGAATTAGGACTTCATTTGAAAATAGTTTTTCGATGAAGTGCTTAGGCTAAATAGCCTCAATATTAGGCATGATGATCTATGGAGATAGATTTACCTAATGGGGCTAAGCAATGAATACATATTGACAAGATGCTAAAACCTTTTAGCATTTAAAACGCCAAGGAGTGATTCTTGCCAAAGTCACATGGAAGGAGTTTTTGCAAGACTCGGTGTCCCAAAACACTGATGAGTAAAATACATGATGCAGATTCCACACACTTTTGTGGTTGGATTAATCATGTATTCCATGGTATGTAGAACAACCAGATATGTCCGATACTCCCAAGGTGTTGCGAGTATGGATACTAAAGTGATCAAAGTACTGATCGTGGGACAACAGTGAAAGATGTCATTGAGTACTAGAGTAAGTACTGATGATATGTTTTCTTGCAAGCGGAGATCATGAAGAGTTCGTTGTAAAATGTTACATCGATAGTCTTCATCTTTTCACCGTGCGATTTTCGATTTAAGTTAAGGGTTTTGTGTAACACACAATGTGGTGGCACAGTTAGTTGGAACTTGTTCAAACTAGTTACTGTGGCGAATTCTATAACAAGGGCTAAGTATGTTGACGCTTTAGAAGCGACAAAGAAGATGTTGAATCATATAGTTCATTCATGAACTTAGTATAGTTCCAAGATGGCTTTTGACAATGGGACACTACTGCAGGTAGTTGCTCCATAACTCAGTCTGAGGAATCCAGGTTCGACCTGTGATTCACATACATACAAAGCCAAGTCCACACAAAATATGAATTTTTGTGAAAACGTGAAAACGCGAGGACATGCAAAGATACACAAGGAACTGAAGTCGTCAGATCCGTTGGACATCAGGCTATACCACAAGCGAAGCATATTTACACCGGTGTGCCACAGGTGTAAAGTGCATTAGCATTAACTAGATTATTGACTCTAGTGCAAGTGGGAGTCTGTAGGAGATATGCCCTAGAGGCAATAATAAATGATATTATTTATCTCCGAGTTCATAATTATGTTTATGTTCCATGCTATAACTGCTATGGTTCTCGAGTCTGCAATAACCACGAGGCTCGGAGGAAGACTCATATGCACGTGTGGAATAATAAACGGTAAAATGTATTCCTAGTCTGGCCTCTAAGACTAGCTCAAGTGTTGCATGATGGTTATGTTTTCCTGATCATGGGCATGTCTATGTCAGCAACCTTGAGGGCATAATGTTAAGAGAACATTTGTGTTGAATCGACCCGGCATGATGTTATGCTATGAGATTCATTCGTCACAAGTTTATTGGTACATAACACAGAGATGGTTAACGTTTGCATGATTCCTTAGACCATGAGAGTATCGAGTTTCTTCATGCTTGCTTCATGAACTTTGGGGTTTGTTAAACGTCATCCGTAATTGGGTGGCTATTACGGCGGCTTACGGGTTCATGGAAAAGTGTGTCAAGTAACTTGATAGCTCAAGATTGGGATTTGCTCCTCCGACGATGGAGAGATATCTCTGGGCCCTCTCGGTGTTACGGTATCCATCATCGTCTGGCCAGACACTTTGTGATTTGATCACGGGGATGCCGGAACACGATAACGAGAAAAGAGAACAATACCGGTAACGAGGTAACTAGCATAGTGGACAAGTTGTTGATCCACGGGAATGCCAACATGTCTCACCTCGGGTATTTGTAACATATCGCGAAGCAACAGGAATAGCACACGGCAACTGGAGGTTCACTCGAATATTTATTCGTGTGGGTATAGGGGTCAATATGGGTGTCCACGGCTCCGATGTTGATCATTGATCGGAAGGGGTTCCGGGTCATGTCTATACTTAACCGAACCTATAGGGTCACACACTTAAGGGTCATCTATCTGCTGAATACTAGACAGGGCGTCTGAGAGAAAATCACCGAAAAAGTTTCGGACACCGAAAAGTTTCGGACAGCGGAATCGTACCGCAGAGAGAGGTCATCGGATAAGTTTCGATGATACCGAAAAGTTGTTTCGGGATACACCATTAAGTCAAATTGGTTTCGGCACATGCCTGATAATTCTTGGAGGATGCCAGAATCATTCTGGAAGCTTTTTGGAATTTTCTGAGATAAAAACCGGAAATGTTGTGGAGCTGCCGGAGCCACCTCAGATGCGTTTCGCAGATGAAAATCACTAAAACCGGAATTGTTTCGGAACACGTGGAAATTCATTTTAGTGGGTACTGGAAATGTTCTTAGCCCACATAAATATTTTCAGTTCGATCAGACGCTGAAAAATGTCGTCGTGAATAGTGAAAATCAGCTTTAGGGTTATTTTATGGAAAGCCACCTTTTGGGGCTTTGCTCCAAAAGATCTTGGGGATGACATGGATGGATAGGAGCCATTTTTTGGGCCCCTCATGAGGGTGTGGCCGGCCACATGGGGTATCCCCCCTTGGGGACCCTCTTGTTCCTTGGTTTCACTCCTAGGTCCTTGTGGAAGGACTTCATTCATGTGCATTTTGGGTTTTTTGTGAAACTACCCTACCCCCTTGGGATTTCCTATAAATAGAGGTGGAGGGGCAGCCCTCCACACTCATCCCTTGCTCTCATACACATGCCATGCATTATCTGGCTTCTTCTCTCCCTCCCACGAAAAGAGTTTCGTAGAGCCGTAAGGCTGTCTGGGTTCCGGCAGGAACTAGTTCTGGACGGCGAAGCCCTGCCGGATAGATGACACCGTATGTGTGCAACTCTGTAGAGAGATCGTAGTTTCGGTCTTAGTTCGTGAGTGCCTCCCGAAGGGCTGTCCGTGTGACCGTCCGAGTTTCGAAGGTCCTCCCGAAGGGCTATCCGAGTGACCGTTCGAGTTTCGAAGGTCCTCCCGAAGGGCTGTCCGCGACACCGTCCGGGGGGCTGTTCGACCGCCTCCTGGAGGGCTGTCTGAGGAGCAGATGAGGGTATACATCCTCGCGGTTGGGAGGTTGTAAATCCTAGCTGCGGGGATCTGCACCGCCGATCGTCATCGACTCTACTTCCTGCTGCACTACGAGTCGGTAACGAAAAAGATCAAACCATGTATGCAGTCTCCATAGTGGTCCTGGGCTGGTGCGTAGGTCGGAAATTTTTTGTTTTCTGCTGCGTTCCCCTACACTCCATGCTTTGGCCATGCCCTGTTTGATTCACAACCAGCTTTGATGATGTTTGATGCTTTGATGATTTGATGTTGTTTGATTCGGAGCCAGTCAAGAACACACACTATGTTCCATGCTTTGATGTTGTTTGATAGTTCAACAAAGATATCAGAACTTGCTGTAGCTATTTGTTGCATTTTTTATGATATGATGAAATTTGATCGGAATGTTAGTTTGATGATCGGCTCACTCGGGAAGCCATCTTATATAGAACCACCATTCTAGGCTTAATGAAGCGATCATATTGTTCCAATTGCATGTCTCCAGGTCACATAAGTTACTAGTCAAATAATGCTGTCAAGTTACTAGTCATCATCTTCTTCTGTTTGAGTTTGAGTAAAATAATGTATAGATTTTGTGTGGTTGGTTTGGTTTGCAAAATGTGAAATAGATCTCGCACTAATGCCTATCATTTTCCTCCATATGCTAGCTTGAGATGGAAAAAATGAAGGACGCGCCGGTACCAGAAGGTGAAGAGCCAAAGTCTGCTGCTCAAATTGTTGAAGAAGTGGTGAAGACCGAAGTCAAGGAAAGCACATTCCTCAGAAATGTTGGGCTCCAGTCATCTAGGAACAACTCTAGCAAAGCAACTGCTGAAGTGGCTGCTCATGTTCGTGATCTTGAGCAGAAGCTGGAGAGGTCGGAGCTTCAAGCTGAAGTGATGCAAGTAGAATTGGCGACAATCAAGATGAAGGCGGAAGAAGCCGAAGCTGCACGCGACAAGGAACTTGAGCTGCTGCGCAAGAAGTCTCAAGAGCAAGAAGAGAAGTTAGCCCACTTGATGGCTCTCTTTGGAGCTAAGGTAGTTTGATGGCTATGAAGTTTGTCTTTGAACTTGTGATCTGATGCAGTTTGTCGTAGTTTGAAGGCTGGGAAGTTATGTCGTAGTAGGCCATGAACTTATGCAGTTTGTTGCATTTTGCACTTTGCAAGTGAACCTGGGAGCACTTGTGAACCTGGGAGCACTTGTTGTTGAACCAGTGAACTTGTGATGGCTCATTTTGGAACCAGTGAACTTAGATGGCTCATTTTGGAACCAGTGAACTTGTGATGGCTCATTTTGGATGCTATGTGTAGTTATGCATTTTCTGAATTATTTGAGTTTTGTTTGGATCACAGAATATTATTTGGATTAATTGGGCTCTAAATTGAGTTGGACTGCAAAAATGCCGAGGCCCAAACAAGAATTTGACTAAAAAGGCTTAGGCCTAAAAAAAGAGTTGACTGTAAAAAAAGTTGGTAAAAGGCTGCAGCCAAGAAAATAGAAACGCCAAGGCCCAAATTAGAACTAGACTAAAAAGGCTGTGGCCCAAAACAATAGTGGACTTTAAAAAAATCATCAGAAAAAGGCTCCATTCCCAGAAAATAAAAGGCCAAATTATTGGGCCAGGCCCATGCAGATGAGCAAAACAAAGAGAAAAAAATTAAATGGGCTGAATTATTGGGCTTGGCCCATGTAGACGGCCGAAATGGACCGGGCTGATTCTATTTTACGACCTTTTCATTTGGTCGTAATTCTGCCACGTCAGCTTGCCACGATGGATCTGACGTGGTGTGGGCGGATTGCTAGTGACCAAAATAATTGGTCGTTAACTCTACGACCTTCTTTTTGGTCATAAACGTCTACAACTATTCCAGAAGAAAGGTCGTTAATTCTAGTTTACGACGACCAGCTTTTGACCATTTGTTTTTGGTCACAAAAGGAAAATTATGACCATTCAGTGACCAATAGTGGTAGTCATAAGTTGAAATATTTCTTGTAGTGTCGGTGGAGCGTCAGGGGGCCCACGAGGCAGGGGGCGCGCCCCCCACCCTCGTGGACAGGTGGAGGCCCCCTGACCTGGATTATTCTTCCAGTATTTTTAATATTTTCCAAAAATAAGTTCCGTGGAGTTTCAGTTCATTCCGAGAAGTTTTGTTTCTGCACATAAATAACACCATGGCAATTCTGCTGAAAACAACGTCAGTCCAGGTTAGTTCCATTCAAATTATGCAAGTCAGAGTCCAAAACGAGGGCAAAAGTGTTTGGAAATGTAGATACGACGGAGACGTATTAAAGGACGCATTGCGAGAGTGAAAAGGAAAAGCTGACGTTCGATCACATGTTAGAGGATCACAAAAAAGGGTTGTACCCCAATTGCGAAGATGGCAACACAAAGCTCGGTACCGTACTGGAATTGCTGCAGTGGAAGGCAGAGAATGCTGTGCCTGACAAAGGATTTGAGAAGCTATTGAAAATATTGAAGAAGAAGCTTCCAAAGGATAAAGAATTGCCCGACAGTACGTACGCAACAAAGAAGCTCGTATGCCCTCTAGGATTGGAGGTGGAGAAGATACATGCATGCCCTAATGACTGCATCCTCTACCGCGGTGCGTACAAGGATTTGAACGCATGCCCGGTATGCAGTGCATTGCGGTATAAGATCAGACGAGATGACCCTAGTGATGTTGACGGTGAGCCCTGCAAGAAGAGGGTTCCAGCAAAGGTGATGTGGTATGCTCCTATAATAGCACGGTTGAAACGACTGTTTAGAAACAAAGAGCATGCCAAGTTGATGCGATGGCACAGTGAGGACCATAAGAAAGACGGGAAGTTGAGAGCACCCGCTGACGGGTCGCAGTGGAGAAGAATCAAGAGAAAGTACTGGGCTGAGTTTGCAAGTGACCCAAGGAACGTATGGTTTGCTTTAAGCGCGGATGGCATTAATCCTTTCGGGGAGCAGAGCAGCAATCACAGCACCTGGCCCGTGACTCTATGTATGTATAACCTTCCTCCTTGGATGTGCATGAAGCGGAAGTTCATTATGATGCCAATTCTCATCCAAGGCCCTAAGCAACCCGACAACGACATTGATGTGTACCTAAGACCATTAGTTGAAGAACTTTTACAGCTGTGGAATGGAAACGGTGTACGTGCGTGGGATGAGCACAAACAGGAGGAATTTAACCTGCATGCGTTGCTGTTTGTAACCATCAACGATTGGCACACTCTCATTAACCTTTCAGGACAAACAAACAAGGGATACCACGCATGCACGCACTGTTTAGCTGACATCAAAAGTATATACCTGGACAGATGCAGGAAGAATGTATACCTGGGCCATCGTCGATTTCTCCCGAGCAACCATCAATGTCGAAAGAAAGGCAAGCATTTCAAAGGCGAGGCAGATCACCGGAAGAAGCCCGCCATGCGTACCAGTGATCACGTACTTGCTATGGTCTCTGATTTACACGTACTCTTTGGAAAGGGTCCCGACGGACTAGCTGTTCCGAATGACGCTGAGGGATGCGCACCCATGTGGAAGAAGAAATCTATATTTTGGGACCTACCCTACTGGAAAGACCTTGAGGGACGCTCTTCAATCGACGTGATGCACGTGACGAAGAACCTTTGTGTGAACCTGTTAGGATTCTTGGGCGTGTATGGGAAGACAAAAGATACACCTGAGGCACGGGAGGACCTGCAACGTTTGCACGAAAAAGACGGCATGCCTCCAAAGCAGTATGAAGGTCCTGCCAACTACGCTCTTACCAAAGAAGAGAAGGAAATCTTTTTTGAATGTCTGCTCAGTATGAAGGTCCCGACTGGCTTCTCGTCGAATATAAAGGGAATAATAAATATTCCACAGAAAAAGTTCCAGAACCTAAAGTCTCATGACTACCACGTGATTATGACGCAACTGCTTTCGGTTGCATTGAGGGGGCTTCTACCGGAAAATATCCGATTAGCCATTGTGAAGCTATGTGCATTCCTCAATGCAATCTCTCATAACGTGATCGATCCAGAAATCATACCAACGCTAAGGAGTGATGTGGTGCAATGTCTTGTCAGTTTCGAGCTGGTGTTCCCACCATCCTTCTTCAATATCATGACGCGCGTCCTAGTTCATCTAGTCGACGAGATTGTCATTCCAGGCCCCGTATTTCTACACAATGTGTTCCCCTTTGAGAGGTTCATGGGAGTCCTAAAGAAATATGGCTGTAATCGTGCTAGGCCAGAAGGAAGCATCTCCATGGGCCATCAAACAGAGGATGCCATTGGGTTTTGTGTTGACTACATTCCTGGCCTTAAGAAGATAGGTCTCCCTAAATCGCGGTATGACGGGAGACTGACTGGAAAAGGCACGCTCAATAATATGGAGGGACGGGCATTCTTGGTCTCAAGCACACTACACAGTTCTATAGAACTCTACCTTGGTGACCCCGTATGTCGATGAACACAAGAACAGTCTGCGCTCCAAACACCCGGAGCAGTGTGACGACTGGATTACATGTGAACACATCAGGACTTTCAGCAGTTGGTTGGAAACACGTCTCAGAGGTGACAACACTGTTTGTGATGAGCTGTACTCGTTGTCCAGGGGACCATCTTCGACTGTATTGACTTACAAAGGATACGAGATAAATGGGAATACATTTTACACGATCGCCCAAGATCAAAAGAGCACCAACCAAAACAGCGGTGTCCGCTTTGATGCAGCAACCGAGAGGGGAAAGACACATATTATGGTTACATAGTGGACATATGGGAACTTGACTACGGACATGATTTTAAGGTCCCTTTGTTTAAGTGCAAATGGGTCAATCTGTCAGGAGGCGGGGTACAGGTAGACCCACAGTACGGAATGACAACGGTGGATCTAAACAATCTTGGGTACACTAACGAACTGTTCGTCCTAGCCAATGATGTGGCACAGGTTATCTATGTGAAGGACATGTCTACCAAACCGAGAAAAAAAAGATAAGGAAGCGAATACATCATACGATGAGCCAAAGCGCCACATAGTTCTTTCAGGAAAAAGGGACATCGTGGGAGTGGAGGGCAAGACAGACATGTCTGAAGATTATGAAAACTTTCATGAAATTCCTCCATTCAAAGTCAAGGCGGACCCAAGCATGCATGCTGATAAACGATGAAGATTATCCATGGTTACGGCGCAATAAGCAAAGCACACAAGCGAAAAAAAAGTGAAGACTTTCTCTCCACAACTATTATGATGATACCATGCCAACTTTCAACCTTTTCGTTGTTCATTTGAAATGCCTGTTGTAACAGATGAGTTTCCGTATGAAATCCAGATACTTCGAAACAGATTGACCGTTTTGTACACGAACTACATCCAGTTTTTTCCGTAACCCTCTCAACTTTCTTGCACATGCTATGTGGGTGAAATGTGATACCATGCCAACTTTCAACCATTTCAGAGTTCATTTGTAGTGCTTTTCAATTTCAGGGTCTTATAGCTCAAAATAATCAGTAAATACATGGAAAATAACAAATGAAGTGTCGGAGTAAATGGCCACGGGTAGCCATTCCGACTGCCCCTGGTTCTTCTAAAAAATTATCAAGCCTTAGGGCCTCCAAGCACTCCAAGCACTGGGCCGCCTTCCCTGGCCGGCTACCTCTGAAGCCGAGTCCCGGAAAGCGACCCAGCCTCAGCAACCTCTCCCCAGAACAACTACGGGGTGGCCGACTCCAAGAAGCCGGCCAAGAAGTGCGCCGACTCCAAGAAGCCGGCCAAGAAGAGCGCCGACTCCAAGAAGCCGGCCGAGACCACAACCACCAAAGCTACACCCACATAACGGTGACAAGACGGGGTGTGGCCACAGTGCGGCCCACTACCCCCGAGGCCCGAGGCAGGCATGGCCACAGGAGGTCGTACGGGATGGACGTCTCCCGTTCAGCTCGGCACTGTAGCCATGCCAGCCTCAACGTCATCCACGACCAACTCCTGTACGGCCCACGAGCGGCGGGCCCCTTCTGCCAGAGAGAGACGCAAAGGCGGCCCGGCCTCCCCCCAGTCGGACAGGGGTGTGGCCGGCCCCCAGAAGCTGGCTACTCCCCTCCTCGAAGCAGGAGCCCCATAAAGGAGACAAGACGAGGTAAGGATACAGTGAGAAGCCCCCGAGGCGGCCCACTGTAGCCACGCTTACCTCGAAAAAGCCCTCGTCATCAGAAGCGAGGCTACAGTAAGCAGCCGCCGACAAGACCCTAGGCGGTGGGGCCGGCCAGTCGACCAAGAAGCCGGCAGCCGGCGGGACCCACCAGTCGGCGGGACCCAACAGCCGGCGGAGAAACCGGCGAGCATAGACACGGACGGCTGGGACCAATGCCCAGCCGGATTACCATTGTACCCCCGGGGGTAGGCCTATATAAACCCCCCGTAGCACCCATGCAAAGGGTTCGCTTCTAAGCATAGCACAGACACCATAGATAGAGAGAAGTAAGAACTAGCCTTGTTCTCCTTCTCCCTTGATCCCAACAGCTCTAGGAGCGATTGTAGCTACCTTTACCGATCTAGTGATCATGCGGAGACCCCGCAGAGCAGGACTAGGGGTGTTATCTCCTCGGAGAGCCCCGAACATGAGTAAGATCCGCCGGCGTGCATGTCTTCGCCTCATCCCGTTTCCAGGCACCGGCGACGTTTTATTGGCACCCACAATGATAAGCCATCCTTTGGCATATGTCGCACCAACCACCCGACATTTGGCGCCCACCGTGGATGTGAGTTGTTGAGCTTTCTGGATGCGTACTCAGGGTACCATCAGATCATGTTGGACCCAGCTGACCGCCTGAAGACTGCCTTCATTACACCCTTTGGAGCTTTCTTCTACCTGACTATGACATTCGGGTCAAGAAATGCCAGTGCCACTTTTCAGCGTTGCATGCAGAAATGTCTCTTGAAACAACTCGGCAGAAATGCCCACGTCTATGTAGACGACATTGTGGTGAAGACAGAGAAGCGCGGTACCTTGCTGGAAGACCTGAAAGAAACATTCGCCAACTTGCGCCGATTCCAAATCAAGCTCAACCCCGAGAAGTGCGTGTTCGGGGTACCAGCCGGCCAGCTGCTAGGCTTCCTGGTCTCCGAACGCGGCATCGAGTGCAACCCCATCAAGATCAAGGCCATCGAGAGGATGGAGATTCCCACCAAACTGCGAGATGTGCAGAAGTTCACTGGCTGCTTAGCCTCCCTGAACCGTTTTATCAGCCGACTAGGAGAGAAGGCTCTCCCCCTGTACCGACTCATGAAGAAGTCCACTCACTTCGAGTGGAACGACCAAGCCGACCAAGCCTTCCATGAGTTGAAGAAAATGCTGACCACTCCGCCTGTCCTGGCAGCGCCAACTGAAAAGGAGCCCATGCTCCTCTACATCGCCGCGACTAGCCGAGTCATCAGCACTGTTGTTGTGGTGCAGCGACCAGAAGAAGGCCGAGCCCAGCTAGTCCAGAGGCCAGTGTACTACCTCAGCGAAGTGCTATCCAGCTCAAAGCAAAACTACCCGCACTACCAGAAGATGTGCTATGGGGTGTACTTTGCTGCCAAGAAACTGAAGCCCTACTTCCAAGAGCACCCCATCACGGTCGTGTGCACTGCCCCGCTCGCCGAGATCATAGGCAGCCGGGATGCATCCGGCCGGGTGGCCAAATGGGCCATTGCGTTGGCGCCCTACACGATCTTCTACCAACCCCGCACCGCCATCAAGTCGCAAGCACTGGCCGACTTCCTCGTCGACTGGGCCGAGACCCAGTACCTACCGCCGGCTCCCGACTCTACCCATTGGTGGATGCACTTTGACGGGTCCAAGATGCGCACCGGCTTGGGAGCCGGCATCGTCCTCACCTCTCCCAAAGGCGACAAGCTCAAGTACACGCTGCAGATCCACTTCGCCGCCTTCAACAATGTGGCCGAGTACGAGGCGCTCGTACATGGGCTCCGGCTAGCCAAAGAGCTTGGCATACGCCGGATCCTGTGGTACGGCGACTCAGACTTGGTGGTCCAGCAATCGTCTGGCGACTGGGACGCCAAGGACGCGAACATGGCGAGCTATCGATTCCTCGTCCACCAGATCAGCGGATACTTCGAAGGGTGCGAGTTCCTTCACGTGCCAAGGGCCGACAACGACCAAGCAGATGCCCTAGCATGGATCGGCTCCACCCGACAAGCCATACCGACTGGCATCTCCCTCCATCGCCTCCTCAAGCCGTCCATCAAGCCGTCTCCAGAGTCGGATTCCATCTTCGTACCGCCTGCGCCAGATACAGCCGGATCCGACCGGAAGAGCCCCGCAGGCGGCACGGGGACTTCGACAACTGGCCCGGGGACTGCCATAGTCGCACCCGGCCCGGGGACTTCAGAACCCGGCCCGTGGACTGCAGCAGTCGGCCCGTGGACTGCAGCAGTCGGCCCGGGGACTGCAACGACACAAGAAGCGGTGGCCGACTCCAACTCCACGCCACCCAACCCACCCACCCGAGTCATGGTGGCTACATTAACAGAAGAAGTCACAGCTCCCTCATGGGCCCAGCCCATCCTCAAGTTCCTAGTCAGCAGAGAGCTTGTCGGTGAAGGCGGCCTCGCCGGCTGAAGGAGTGGCGGCCTAGCGGGTCTCGGCTTGACCACCACCTACGGTAGGCGACGCACTCGCGCGCGACGTGGTGCTGGAGGTGCGGTCAGGCTGAGGCTGGCCGGCTGCTCCACCAGCCGGCTCGGCATCCTCACCCTCCTCCTCCTCTTCTTCACCCTCGTCGCTGGAGTCGATCTCCTCCGCCGAGTCTTCGCCGTCCGCCGGGTTCAGACCGAACCACTCCTCCGGCTGGGCGACACCGTTGTCGTCCACCTCGGGGGCGAAGACGCTGGTGTCGGTGTAGTCGGCGATTGCCGAAGCCCGCCGGATGATGGCCGGCCGCGCCGGCTCCAGCTCTGTGTCGACTTGCTGCTGCCAGGTAGCCAGCTGATCCAGGCTCAGGCCGGGATACCAGGCCTTGACGAACTCCAGCGCCCGCCTGGCACCGGAGCGAGCCGTCGAGGCCTTCCAAGCTTCGAAGCGGCCAACTGCCAGCTCCAGCCAGTCGGCAGTCCGACTGGGGGTGCGAGGAACCACTTGGTCGGGCCAGAGGGCGATAGGACTTGCGCCCCGGCACGCTGAAGACGGAGGAGCAGTCGGTGAGCCGGCTGGATGCGGGCCTGGATCGCCAAGAGCTGCTCCTCCAGCGAACGGCCGGCAGTTGGCGAGATCTCAAAGCCAGCCTGCCTTCGCGCCTGGCGGCGGGCCTCGATGGTCTGGTTGGCAGCAGTAGAATAGCCAGGGAAATATTCTGCGCAAGAAAGAAGAAGAAAAGGAGAAAAGAGCACCAAATCAGAAAAAGAGCCAAAGTGGGAAATGGCAAGAAAGGACGAAGAGGTAGGCGGCTTACCATCAACCAGATCTTCGATCTGGCCGTAGCCAGAGAGCAGAGTCTGCCTGGCCTCAGCCCAGCCAGCCGCCTCCGTCTCGTACTCGGCCTGGAGAGCGGCTTCGCGGTCCTGCACAGCCTTCAGTGCCGCCTTGTGGCCTTCCTCCTGGTCGGCCAACTTCTTGGCCAGGCGGTCGCGTTCCTGCACCAAGGCGGTGAGCTCGGCATCCTTGGCATGAAGGGCGGTCTTAGACTCTCCCAGCTACGCCCTCAGACTGGCGTTGGCCTCTGTAGAGACGGCAGAAAAAGAAAGAACAGTAAGAAGAAGTCGTCAAGGAAGATCCGACCCGACTGCTTAGCAGTCGGCCCGAATCTCGGGGACTACACCCAGTGGGTGCGCTGACGCGCCCCCACATGAGATAAAGAACAAAGCACGTACCTCGGCTCTCAGTAAGGTCGGCGGTTTTCTGAGTCAGCTCCCGAGCCTGGGAGTTGAAGGCGGCTGCTCGAAGGTTGTGGTAGTCCTGCAAGATGGGCAGAAGATCGAAGTAAGAACAAGTATAGCAAAGACAAATCCACCAAGAAGTTCCAAGCCGCCTGCTCAGCAGCCGACTCGGAACTCGGGGACTACACCCAGTGGGTGCGCTGACGCGCCACCACGGAAGAAATCAAGATCAAGAAGAAATCAAGATCAAGAAGAAATCAAGATCAAGAAGAAATCAAGATCAAGAAGAAGCAAGATGGGAATACTAACCCGGATGGCCGCCCACGTCGCGAGGAATTTGTCGGTGAACTGCCTCAGCGCCGCCGCTTGGCCCTGGAGCCGGGTCCGGACATCTTGTGCAGCCACGTTCACCACGGCTGTCCCTCCGCCTGGCGTCCACCCCGAGGTAGCGCTGGCCGCCTCCGCATCCCGGGCCGACGAGCTGGAGCCCACGGCCGGCTGCGGCTCCGACGCGGCCTTCTGTGGCTCGGACGCGGCCTTCCCCGCGCGCCGGCTCGACGGAATCCGGACCGCCCTCTCAGCCCTCGCGGCCGGCCCGCCCCTCGCCGACTGTGCGGGCGGCGGATCAGGCCGGCCGCCTTGAGCCGCCCCAGTTGGCGGGGTCGGCACCGGCGCCCTCTCCAGGATGATGACGTCGTCGCTTCCCCCCAGCCCTGGCTGGTCGCCGCTGGCTCCCTCTGGCGAGGGCTCCATGTCCCCAGGCGCCATGACGCGCAGAGGGGTGACCATCAAAACCTCCTCCGCCGCCGCCGCGGCCGCAACCTCCGCCTGGGCCCTGGCAGCAGCGTCAGCGAGCGCCTTCGCCGCCTCCTCCTCCCGCGCCGCCTGAGCGGCAGCCGCCTTCCGTGCCTCCGCCTCTCGCTCCGGCCGCGCCTCCCGCACGTTCCTTTCTCTCGCCTCCTGAAGGTCGGCACGGGGGTCCATGCGGCGGGTGGTGCTCCCAGAGCCCCTCGGCGACTCGACGACGGAGGCAGCGGCCGCCCGCTCAAGCGACAGCGGAGCTCTGATCGTTGGAGAAAAAGACAAGGGTTCAAGGACCACCAGAGAAAAGAAAGAAAAAAGAGTACACGAAAGAAAGTGAACTTACGCCGAGACGGTCTGCGGTTGCTTCACCGTCTTGCGGAAGCGAGCCGCCTTCGCGGCCGCCTCCTCCCGCCTGGTGGCTGCCGCCCCGCCCCTGGGCTTCTTCGTCCGACTACCGAACAAACCCTGGGCAGCGCGACGCTTTTGCCCTCCGCCCTGAGCAGGCGATGCGGCGGAGGAACCCGCGCCGCGTCCAGATGCCGGCTGGCGGCGCGGGGCGACTTCGGCCTCATCGTCGTCCGGCCAGTCCTCGAAGGTGACTCCGAGCCCGGAGCCGCCTGCTTCGCCGCCGGCTTGGCCACCACCCGGCTCAACGTTGTCGTCCATACCGGCCGCCCCCAGGTCGGGGTCCTCCAGATCGTGTTCGGTCCGGTCGGGGACGAATCGACGTTCCGCGTCTGACCCGCCGGCCGGCCGAAGCAGAGGGCTTTGTCGAAAAGCAAACCGACTAAGTTAGAGTCGGCCAAGAGGAACTCGGCAACAGAGCAAAGAGAAAGAAAAAGAGACAAGGAGAACATACCGTAGGCGGCGGATTGGCTCGGCTATATGGCTCCTTGCCGAACTACCACTCTTCGTTGAATTTGCAGTTCGCAAGGTAGTTCACCATATAGGCGACCTCCTCGCGCGGCATCTCCTTGGTGCACATTCGGCTCGGATCGAGCTGACCGCTCATCTGACAGATCAGATGAGGCCGGCTCTGGAGCGGAAGAACCCGGCGCGTGACGAATGCGGCCAGAAGGTCGGGCCCCGTCAAGCCCTCCGACTGGGTCAGCTCCCGCACTCGGGCGATGGCAGCGGACCCGGCCGGCGTCAGAGTCACGGCCCGGAAGGACCACTGGGGCTGCCTGCCCGCCAGAGGGCCGGCAAGTTGATGTAGTCGCCCCGCGGGGCGATGTTCTGCACGTAGAAGTACGATTTTTGCCACTTCTTCACCGATTGGATCAGCGTGATGATGGGGAAGGGGTTGTCGGCGACCGACCTCCGCGACGCGATGAAGGCGCCAGTCTGAGCCAGCACGCCCTGCATGCGCATGCCCAGCTTTGACTGGAAGAACTCCCCCCCAGAGCTCGAGGGTGGGGAGGACGCCGAGGTAGCCCTCGCACAGGGTGACAAAGGCGGACAGCAGCACCACCGCGTTTGGGGTGAGGTGGTGCGGCTGGAGCTGGTAGAAGTCGAGCCAGGAGCGGAAGAAGGCGCTCACTGGCAGGCCGATGCCGTGCAAGAAATGCGAGCGGAAGACCACCCGCTCGCCCTCCCGAGGCTCCGGCGTGATTTCCCTCGCCGGCGCGAGACGGACCTCCACCTTGTCCGCGCCGGGCAGCCGCCGCGTATTGCGGAGGAACTCGACGTGGTCCTCGTGGACGTTGGAGCCGTCCCAATCCCCGCCATACTGCTCTGTGGCGGGAGGCATGGCGAAAATTAGCGCAGCGGCGGAGAAATGTGCGGTGGAAGAGCGCGGCGACGAGGCGCTGTTGCAAGAAACGGCGAGCGAAGAAGATGGTGGAAGTAGGAGGAGCGTGCGAGGGCCTGCCGCCCTCCACATCCCCCTACTTATAGCCTCGCGAGGTGAGGCCGGGGAGGCCGAACGTGGGGGGAGTCGTGGGATTAACTGCACCCACTCCCGCCACGCCTCGCGATTATTGCACATAAAGGCAGGCCGAAACTGCCGCAATGAGACGTGCGGGCGGTTTCGGGATGCAGACGATCCGCGCCTGGGCCCGGGCGCGGACGTGGCGGGCCCCCGCTCTGCGGCAACGTCCCGTCGCGCGCGTGGGCTGGCAGGCTTTCCGGCCAAGAGGGGCCACGTGGTTCGCAGACGGCCAGTGGCCGGCCCGCGGCCCGGTGCACGCACTGGTGAGCTCCCGCCCTCCGACTCCGGAAGTTTTCGACCAAGGCGGCGCGCCTAACCAAAGCCGGCTCCCAGCTGCCGGTTTGTCAAGATAGGAAGCTGATCGAGCTTCTCAACCCCTACTCCACCTCGAAGCCCAATCAGCTTCGGGGACTACTGTCGGAGTAAATGGCCACGGGTAGCCATTCCGACTGCCCCTGGTTCTTCTAAAAAATTATCAGGCCTTAGGGCCTCCAAGCACTCTAAGCACTGGGCCGCCTTCCCTGGCCGGGTACCTCCGAAGCCGACTCCCGAAAGGCGACCCAGCCTCAGCAACCTCTCCCCAGAACAACTACGGGGTGGCCGACTCCAAGAAGCCGGCCAAGAAGAGCGCCGACTCCAAGAAGCCGGCCGAGACCACAACCACCAAAGCTACACCCACATAACGGTGACAAGACAGGGTGTGGCCACAGTGCGGCCCACTACCCCCGAGGCCCGAGGCAGGCATGGCCACAGGAGGCCGTACGGGATGGACGTCTCCCGTTCGGCTCGGCACTGTAGCCATGCCAGCCTCAACGTCATCCACGACCAACTCCTGTACGGCCCACGGGCGGCGGGCCCCTTTTGCCAGAGAGAGACGCAAAGGCGGCCCGGCCTCCCCCCAGTCGGACAGGGGTGTTGCCGGCCCCCAGAAGCTGGCTACTCCCCTCCTCGAAGCAGGAGCCCCATAAAGGAGACAAGACGAGGTAAGGATACAGTGAGAAGCCCCCGAGGCGGCCCACTGTAGCCACGCTTACCTCGACAAAGCCCTCGTCATCAGAAGCGAGGCTACAGTAAGCAGCTGCCGACAAGACCCTAGGCGGTGGGGCCGGCCAGTCGACCAAGAAGCCGGCAGCCGGCGGGACCCAACAGCCGGCGGAGAAACCGGCGAGTATAGACACTGACGGCTGGGACCAATGCCCAGCCGGATTACCATTGTACCCCCGGGGGGTAGGCCTATATAAACCCCCCGGAGCACCCATGCAAAGGGTTGGCTTCTAAGCATAGCACACACACCATAGATAGAGAGAAGTAAGAACTAGCCTTGTTCTCCTTCTACCTTGATCCCAACAGCTCTAGGAGCAATTGTAGCTACCTTTACCGATCTAGTGATCATGCGGAGACCCCGCAGAGCAGGACTAGGGGTGTTATCTCCTCGGAGAGCCCCGAACCTGGGTAAGATCCGCCGGCGTGCATGTCTTCGCCTCATCCCGTTTCCAGGCACCGGCGACGTTTTATTGGCACCCACAATGATAAGCCATCCTTTGGCATATGTCGCACCAACCACCCGACATGAAGTCAGAAAGGGTTGAAAACTGATGATGTGGCTTCGAATGGTGCATTTTGAACACAGAAAAACTATGGAGTTCAAATAAGTTATAAAAAATGAAATCCCTTTGCAACAGACAACTTTCCGTATGAAACCCTGATACTTCAAAAGAGATTGTCCTATTTGTACACAAAGTGCATCCAGTTTTTGCCGTAACCCTCTCTACTTTCTTGCACATGCTATGTGGGTGAAATGATGATACCATGCCAACTTTCAACCTTTTCAGAGTTCATTTGTAGTGCTTTTCAATTTCAGGGTCTTATAGCTCAAATAATCAGTAAATGCATGGAAAATAACAATTATCATAAATTAAAATAAAATAAATCAGTAATTAGAAACAGAATAAAATAAACTTTAATAAAATATATAAGTAGAAACAAAATAAAATAAAATAAAACAAACTTTAATAACATAGATAAAATTTATGAAACTAAAATTATCAACGTATTTTCTGTTCAATACGTTATAAGCAACCTCTAGTATTATTGAAACTAAAATTATATAGAATTGATGCAACTAAAATTATCAAAGTTTTTTCTGTTCAAAATCATTAAAAGCAAAAAGAATTTTCATAAAGAACTTTTTTTGTTAGAAACTTTAATAGCAAAAATAATTATCATAAAATAAAATAAATAAGTAATTAGAAACAAAATAAATTAGTATTTTGTTGTAAGTAGAAACAAAATAAAATAAATAAAGCAAAAAAGAAAAAAATAAACTGGAAAAAAAAATGCCACCTACTGGGCCACCACGGCGTGAATACGACTAGAAACCCATCCATGGGCCAGGATTCAGGCCCGCAGAAGGCCCAGCAGGCCCACAGGCATAGCAGTGCGAGATTAGGCCCAAAGGCCTGCAATTCAGAGGAGTTCAATGGAGATGGCGGGGCAGGGCTTATAAACAGGTCCTGCCGCTCCTCGGCTAGCGAGGTGGGACTAAACATCCCACCGCACCGCTGCTTTGGCAGGCGCAGGCCTTTGGTCCCGGTTGGTAGCACCAACCGCGACTAAAGGGGGGCATTGGTCCCGGTTGGCGCCACGAACCGGTACCAAAGCCCCCCTTCAGTCCCGGTTGGTGCCACCAACCGGGACCAAAGGCCTCTGCTTCCCGCCCTTTGGGCTGCTGAAAAGAGGCCTTTGGTCCTGGTTGGTGGCACCAACCGGGACTGAAGGGTGTCTTTGGTCCCGGTTGTTGCCACGAACTGGGACTAAAGCCTTTCCTATATAAGCCAGCACTTACCATTTTTTCAGATTTCATCGCCAGTTGCCGCCCGACGACGCCGACCTCCTCGACGCTGCCAGGCTGCCCCGCCGCCGTCGCCCGTGCCCCCGAGCCCACGCCGACGCCGTCCGTCGCCCCCAAGCCCACGACGTCGCCCTCCGCCGCACCCTAGCGCGCCCGACCGCGCCCCTGAGTCACGACCCGCCCCCACCGTCACCGTCATCGCCGGCCACGCCCCTGCCGCGCCCCGCGCCACCCACTGTGGCCGTCGCCGACGCCCTCGCCGCCCCTGCCGTCGCCCTCGCCGGCCGCCCCCAATGTGAGCCGCCGTCACCACAGCTCTGTTTTTCAGTGCTTTTTTCATATAATGTGTATTATTTTTTTGTTCATTGCATTTTTTCATATATATAATGTATATATGTATAATGGACGTGGCTATGTATGTATGAATATAATGTTCATAGCATTTTTTTGTTTATATATGTTTTTTCATATATGTATTAATTTTTTATTTAGGTTATTGTTAGTAGATATCGATTTTAGGTTAGTGCATTTTAGGTTAGTGTAGAGGAAAAAGTAAAATTAAGTGCTTAGTAGTTGAACTAGTTGATTTAATAAAACTACTTTATTTTACTATATATAGAAGTAGTTTATTTTTAGTAAGTACTACTTTATTTTATTTATAGTAGGTGCTTAGTAGTTGAACTAGTTGATTTAATAAAACTACTTTATTTTACTATATACAGAAGTAGTTTATTTTTAGCAAGAAAATTAATAGAACTAGTTTATTTTTTTAGTTCAAGCAATTATTCCCGCATCGACGTCGACGATGCCTATCCCACATCCTCGTCGTCGACTCGGCGGAGGAGGCTGATACGTCTCCGTCGTATCTACTTTTCCAAACACTTTTTCCCTTGTTTTGGACTCTAACTTGCATGATTTGAATGGAACTAACCCGGACTGACGCTATTTTCAGCAGACTTTCCATGGTGTTATTTATGTGCAGAAACAAAAGTTCTCGGAATGACCTGAAACTCCTCAGAACATCTTTTTGGAAAATATTAAAAATACTGGAAGAAAAATCCACGTTAGGGGGCCCACACCCTGTCCATGAGGGTGGGGGGCGTGCCTGCCCCCCTGGGCGCGCCCCCTGCCTCGTGGGCCCTCTGACGGTCCACCGACCTCAACTCCAACTCCATATATTCAATTTTGGGGAGAAAAAATCAGAGAGAAGGATTCATCGCGTTTTACGATACGGAGCCGCCGCCAAGCCCTAAAACCTCTCGAGAGGGCTGATCTGGAGTCCGTTCAGGGCTCCGGAGAGGGGGATTCGTCGCCGTCGTCATCATCAACCATCCTACATCTCCAATTTCATGATGCTCACCGCCCTGCGTGAGTAATTCCATCGTAGGCTTGCTGGACGGTGATGGGTTGGATGAGATCTATCATGTAATCGAGTTAGTTTTGTTAGTTTGATCCCTAGTATCCACTATGTTCTGAGATTGATGTTGCTATGACTTTGCTATGCTTAATGCTTGTCACTTGGGCCCGAGTGCCATGATTTCAGATCTGAACCTATTATGTTTTCATGAATATACGTGAGTTCTTGATCCTATCTTGCAAGTCTATAGTCACCTACTATGTGTTATGATCCGGCAACCCCGAAGTGACAATAATCGGGACCACTGCCGGTGATGACCATAGTTTGAGGAGTTCATGTATTCACTATGTGTTAATGCTTTCTTCCCGTACTCTATTAAAAGGAGGTCTTAATATCCCTTAGTTTCCATTAGGACCCCGCTACCACGGGAGGGTAGGACAAAAGATGTCATGCAAGTTCTTTTCCATAAGCACGTATGACTATATTCGGAATACATGCCTACATTATATTGATGAATTGGAGCTAGTTCTGTGTCACCCTATGTTATGACTGTTACATGATGAACCGCATCCGGCATAATTCTCCATCACCGATCCAATGCCGACGAGCTTTTCACATATTGTTTTCCGCTTATTTACTTTTCCGTTGCTACTGTTACAATCACTACAAAACCCAAAAATATTACTTTTGCTACCGTTACCATTGCTTCCATATAAGTTTGCTACTAAATACCTTGCTACAGATATTAAGTTATACAGGTGTGGTTGAATTGACAACTCAACTGCTAATACTTGAGAATATTCTTTGGCTCCCCTTGTGTCGAATCAATAAATTTGGGTTGAATACTCTACCCTCGAAAACTATTGCGATCCCCTATACTTGTGAGTTATCAAGACTATTTTCTGGTGCCGTTGCCGGAGAGCATAGCTCTATTCTTTGAGTCACTTGGGATTTATATCTGCTGGTCACTATGAAGAACTTGAAAGACGAGAAGACAAAAATCTATCCCTCAACTACGAGGGGAGGTAAGGAACTGCCATTTAGCTCTGCACTTGATTCACCTTCTGTTTTGAGTAAGCTTGCGACACCTAAACCTGCTTCTGCTATTCGTTCTGATATGTCGCATGATATTGATGATGCCACTTCTGCTATGCATGATACTTATGATGAAACTACTTCTATGCTTGATACTATTGTGCCACTTGGTGAATTTCCTGATGAACAACTTGCTAGGGCTAGAGAGAATGAAATTATTGAAACTGATAACATTGATGAAAGTGATGATGAAGACTCTCCCCCTAATAAATATGAATCGCCTCTTGTTTCTGAGGGTTATGTTTTTGAAAAAGAAGCTGCTATAGCTATTTTAGCTTGCAAAGATAGATACGAGCTCAAGAGGTTATTAGCTAAATGGAAGCAACAATCTCTTAATGCTAGAATGAAACTTGACCCTGCTTTTGCTACTTCACCTATCTGTGTTACTGATAAGGATTATGAATTCTCTGTTGATCCTGATATAATTACTTTGCTTGAATCTGATCCTTTTCATGGCTATGAATCTGAAACTGTTGTGGCACATCTTACCAAATTAAATGATATAGCCACCCTATTTACTAATGATGAGAGATCTCGCTACTTTTATATCCTTAAAATATTTCCTTTCTCATTAAAGGGTGATGCTAAGATATGGTTTAATTTTCTTGATCCTGGTTGTGTGCGTAGTCCCCAGGATATGATTTATTACTTCTCTGCTAAATATTTCCCTGCTCATAAGAAACAAGCTGCTTTAAGGGAAATATATAATTTTGTGCAAATTGAAGAAGAGAGTCTCCCACAAGCTTGGGGGAGGCTTCTCCAATTTCTTAATGCTTTGCCTGATCATCCTCGTAAGAAAAATGAAATACTCGATATCTTTTATAATGGACTAACCGATGCTTCCAGAGATTACCTGGATAGTTGTGCTGGTTCTGTTTTCAGGGAAAGAACACCGGATGAAGCTGAAATTCTATTGAATAATATGTTGACAAATGAAAATAATTGGACACTTCCTGAGCCAGCTCCTGAGCCCATTCCTGGGCCTATTCCTAAACCAACTCCGAAGAAGAGGGGTGTTCTATTTCTCAGTCCTGAAGATATGCAAGAGGCAAAGAAATCTATGAAAGAAAAAGGTATTAAAGCTGAGGATGTTAAGAATTTACCTCCTATTGAAGAAATACATGGTCTTAATTTACCGCCTGTTGAAGAAACATATGATCTTAATCCTTCACCTATTGAAGAAACTCATGATCTTGATAACTCGACACAGGTAGTAAAGGTAAATTCTCTCTATAGATTTGATGAAGGTGATATTCCTCACTATAAGTCTGCTAGGCAATGCTTAGAAGAGTTTGATAATTTTATGGTCAAACAAGAAAACTTCAATGCTTATTTTGGTAGACAATTGAAATATAATTCCGATACGCTTGAATACTTGGGTGATTATATGTCCAGATTTAAAGGTGAACTTAAACTCATTACTAAACATGCTTCTATGGTTACCACTCAAGTAGAACAAGTACTTAAAGCTCAAAATGATTTGCTCAATGAATTGAATAGTAAGAATAATGATTATGCTGTTAGAGTGGCTACTAGAACTGGTAAAATGACTCAGGAACCTTTGTATCCTGAAGGGCACCCTAAGAGAATTGAGCAAGATTCTCACAGAAATAATATAGATGCACCTAGTCCTTCTAAAAAGAAGAAAAAGAAAAATGATTGGACTTTGCATGCTTCTAGTGAACCTATTGCTGAAACACCTGAGAATCCAAATGATATTTCTATTTCTGATGCTGAAACACAATCTGGTAATGAACATGAACCTAATGAAAATGTTAATGATAATGTTCATGATGATGCTCAACCTAACAATGATAACGATGTAGAAATTGAACCTGTTGTTGATCTTGATAACCCACAATCGAAGAATCAACGTTATGATAAGAGAGACTTTGTTGCTAGGAAACAGGGTAAAGAAAGGGAACCATGGGTTCAGAAACCCATGCCTTTTCCTCCTAAACCATCCAAGAAAAATGATGATGAGGATTTTGAGCGCTTTGCTGAAATGATTAGACCTATCTTTTTGCGTATGCGATTAACTGATATGCTCAAAATGAATCCTTATGCTAAGTACATGAAAGAAATTGTCACTAATAAAAGAAAGATACCGGAAGATGAAATTTCCACCATGCTTGCTAATTAAACTTTTAAGGGTGGAATACCTAAGAAACTAGGAGATCCAGGAGTACCGACTATACCATGCTCCATTAAAAGAAACTATGTTAAAACTGCTTTATGTGTTCTTGGAGCCGGTGTTAGTGTTATGCCTCTCTCTTTATATCATAGACTTGATTTGAATAAGTTGACACCTACTGAAATATCTTTGCAAATGGTTGATAAATCAACTGCTATACCTGTCGGTATTTGTGAGGATGTGCCTGTTGAAGTTGCAAACGTTACTATTTTAACGGATTTTGTTATTCTTGATATTCCCGAGGACGATAGTATGTCTATTATTCTTGGAAGACCCTTTTTGAATACTGCAGGGGCTGTTATTGATTGCAACAAAGGCAATGTCACTGTTCATGTTAATGGTAATGAGCATACGGTACACTTTCCGAGGAAACAACCTCAAGTTCATAGTATAAATTCTATTGGAAAAGTTCCATCGATTATTTTTGGAGGTTTTGAATTTCCTCTTCCTAATGTCAAGAAGAAATATGATATTATTATTATTGGGGATGTGCATATCCCCGTTGAGGTAACATAGTGTTATTCGAAATTTCTCCGGTTCCATGTTAGTCGGAATGAGTTTGTTAACAAGACTTGATCAACCTTGTTAGTGGATTCCTTTTGATGAGCATGAGATGGATGAAACTAGAAGCACAACCTTCTGTACCCTCCTTTTACTTTCTGTTATTTAGTTGAAATAAAGTAAAAATAGTATTTTTTTGTCTGTTTTCTGATTTATCCGTGCAATATAAAAATACCCCGAAAATAAAAGTTCTCCAAATGCCCTGAAAATGGAATATGATTTTTTCTAGAATATTTGAGAATATCTGGCACTGAGAACACAGCAGGGGGAGGAAGCACCTGGCCACGAGGGTCCAGGGCGCGCCCCCCTGCCTCATGGGCTCACGGTGGCCCCCCTCCACTTATTCCTGCACCCACACACTTCTTCCTCCCAAAAAAATCACCATCTAGCTCAAGCACGAGTTCTAGCTCATTTTACTGCGATTTTCGATCTCCTTGCTCAAAGCACCTCTCACAAAACTGCTTGGGGAGATTGTTCCTTGGTATGTGACTCCTCCATTGGTCCAATTAGTTTTGGTTCTAGTGCTTTATTCATTGCAAATTTGTGCTGCCTAGGTGACCATGTTCTTGAGCTTGCATGTCAAATTTATATGGTTCCAAGTAGTTCTAATGCATGATATAGTCTCGAGGCACTTGTAGGAGTAGTTGCTATCAATTTTGTTGAGCTTGGTTCACTTTTATTTGAAGTTACTAAAAATTTCAGAAATTTTTCAGAGGAAGAAATATGCTTAGGAAAATATACCAAGGTGGTTCTTCAAGGAAGTAAGGACCCAGGCTTGCAATGCGTGATGCGACGATGAGCCACCAAGGGACGCTCCAGTCCGGCCTTGTGAATGGCCTTCAGAAAACTTTATGGATCGAGCGGGAATCAAGGAATAATTTAATGCATATTTGCGTAACGCTGATCTTGTGAGCTTCGAGGGAGAAAAGTGCCGCCAGTACCACTATCTCACTAGTTCCTTTGTGAGGAGGCAAAAGGTAGACATTTTATTACCAGAGAGGAGGCAGATGAGTACGAGAGGAGGTCGGAGGCAGCTCGCCGCCACGCTGCAGCCCAGGAGGCAATAACTGCCGCATCGGAGTACGACCCCGGCTACAACTATGGATATCCGCCAGGCCAGCCGTGGCAATAAACCAACTTAGGCCAAAAGCCTAAGCTTGGGGGAGTACGTATCTCTCACCGACATTGCATTTATGTTCACACACTCATTGCTACATGTCGGTGCTCATACTTTTTCACTGTAATATCCATGCTAGGTTATTTTCTTTTCTTGCTTTCTTGTGTGTTTAATAAACCTTAAGAAAAACCAAAAAAATTAGTTGTAGCTTTTAGCTAGTTTACTTTCTTGATGTAGTAGTAATAATTAAAAAGAAAACCCAAAAAGATTTCCTGTTCTTCTTTTTGCTTGTTGGAAGCTTTCCTATGTAAATAGTTTTATTTCTTTTCTTTTCTTTGGGGGTCGATAGGAGAAGACCATAATTAAAATTGTTGAAGTGGCTCTTATATGCATCATTGTTGATTTAACCAAGAGCTCATATTGACTTGTCTTCTCCTATTTATCGAATGCTCGCAGATTCCAGCTTAGTCCAATGCACATGCACTCTTATTATTTTCACATCGTTCGGTCGTGCAAGTGAAAGGCAATTATGACGATATATGATGGACTCGCTGAGATGAGAGAAGCTGCTATGAACTCGATCTCTCTTGTTTTTGTAAATATGATTAGTTCATCGTTCCTGATTCAGCCTATTACGAATAAACATGTTTGCAATGACAATTAGAGATCATAGTTGCTTATGCCATGCTTGATTAGCTATGAGTTATAATGGTTTACCTTGCGTGCCAACATGCTATTAAAATGGTTGTGATGTGGTATAGTGGGGTGGTATCCTCCTTTGAATGATTTAAGTGACTCGACTTGGCACATGTTCACACATGTAGTTGAAACAAATCAACATAGCCTTCATGATATTTATGTTCATGGTGGATTATATCCTACTCATTCTTGTACTCAGTGTTTATTAATTTTAATGCATGTTCATGACTGTTGTCGCTCTCTAGTTGGTCGCTTCCCAGTCTTTTCCTAGCCTTCACTTGTACTAAGCGGGAATACTGCTTGTGCATCCAATCCCTTAAACCCCAAAGTTATTCCATATGAGTCCACTATACCTTCCTATATGCGGTATCTACCTGCCGTTCCAAGTAAATTTGTATGTGCCAAACTCTAAACCTTCAAATGAAATTCTGTTTTGTATGCTCGAATAGCTCATGTATCAACTAGGGCTGTCTGTATCTTCCATGCTAGGCGGGTTATTCTCAAGAGGAGTGGACTCCGCTCCTCATTCACGATAAAATGGCTGGTCACCGGGAGCCCCAGTCCCATGCTTTATGCAAACTAAATCAAAATAATTGCAAACAAAACTCCCCCTGGGACTGTGCTAGTTGGAGGCACTCGTTGTTTCGAGCAAGCCATGGATTGATGCTTGTTGGTGGAGGGGGAGTATAAACTTTACCATTCTGTTTGGGAACCGCCTATAATGTGTGTAACATGGAAGATATCGCCATCTCTTGGTTGTTATGTTGACAATGAAAGTATGCCGCTCAAAACATTATTTATCTCTATTTTAAAATCGAGCTCTGGCACCTCTGCAAATCCCTGCTTCCCTCTGCGAAGGGCCTATCTATTTACTTTCATGTTGAGTCATCACCCTCTTATTCGAAAGCACTAGCTGGAGAGCACTGCTGTCATTTGCATCCATTACTATTAATTTATATTGGGTATGACTATGACTGGATCTCTTTTACCATGAATTACAATGTCTAGTCAGTCCTTGATCTTTAAAGGTGCTCTGCATTTATGTTTTGCGGTCTCAGAAAGGGCTAGCGAGATACCATCTTGTTATATCATATCATGACTGTTTTGAGAAAGTGTTGTCATCCGAGATTTATTATTATTGCTCGCTAGTTGATTATGCCATTGACATGAGTAAACATGAGACCCAAGAGTTATTGTGAATGTGGTTAGTCATAATCTTTGCTGAAAACTTGAATGCTGGCTTTACATATTTACAACAACAAGAGCAAACAGAGTTTGTAAAAGTTTTTCTTTATCACTTTCAGTTTATCAACTGAATTGCTTGAGGACAAGCAAAGGTTTAAGCTTGGGGGAGTTGATATGTCTCCGTCGTATCTACTTTTCCAAACACTTTTGCCCTTGTTTTGGACTCTAACTTGCATGATTTGAATGGAACTAACCCGGACTGACGCTGTTTTCAGCAGACTTTCCATGGTGTTAATTATGTGCAGAAACAAAAGTTCTCGGAATGACCTGAAACTCCACGGAACATCTTTTTGAAAAATATTAAAAATACTGGAAGAAAAATCCACGTCAGGGGCCCACACCCGGTCCACGAGGGTGGGGGCGCGCCTGCCCCCCTGGGCGCGCCCCCTGCCTCGTGGGCCCCCTGACGCTCCACCAACCTCAACTCCAACTCCATATATTCACTTTCGGGGAGAAAAAAATCAGAGAGAAGGATTCATCGCGTTTTACGATACGGAGCCGCCGCCAAGCCCTAAAACCTCTCGAGAGGGCTGATCTGGAGTTCATTCGGGGCTCCGGAGAGTGGGATTCATCGCCGTCGTCATCATCAAACATCCTCCATCACCAATTTCATGATGCTCACCGCCGTGCGTGAGTAATTCCATCGTAGGCTTGCTGGACGGTGATGGGTTGTATGAGATCTATCATGTAATCGAGTTAGTTTTGTTAGGGTTTGATCCCTAGTATCCACTATATTCTGAGATTGATGTTGCTATGACTTTGCTATGCTT
This sequence comes from Triticum aestivum, assembly GCF_018294505.1. NCBI lineage: Eukaryota > Viridiplantae > Streptophyta > Magnoliopsida > Poales > Poaceae > Triticum > Triticum aestivum. The sequence goes on along the minus strand of NC_057814.1, from coordinate 18,656,284 downwards.
AATGCTTGTCACTAGGGCTCGAGTGCCATGATTTTAGATCTGAACCTATTATGTTTTCATGAATATACGTGAGTTCTTGATCCTATCTTGCAAGTCTATAGTCACCTACTATGTGTTATGATCCGGCAACCCCAAAGTGACAATAATCGGGACCACTCCCGGTGATGACCATAGTTTGAGGAGTTCATGTATTCACTATGTGTTAATGCTTTGTTCCGGTACTCTATTAAAAGGAAGCCTTAATATCCCTTAGTTTCCACTAGGACCCCGCGGCCACGGGAGCGTAGGACAAAAGATGTCATGCAAGTTCTTTTCCATAAGCACGTATGACTATATTCGGAATACATGCCTACATTATATTGATGAATTGGAGCTAGTTCTTTGTCACCCTATGTTATGACTGTTACATGATGAACCGCATTTGGCATAATTCTCCATCACTGATCCAATGCCTACGAGCTTTTCACATATTGTTCTCCGCTTATTTACTTTTCCGTTGCTACTGTTACAATCACTACAAAACCCAAAAATATTACTTTTGCTACCTTTACAGTTGCGTCCATATTACTTTGCTACTAAATACCTTGCTGCAGATATTAAGTTATCCAGGTGTGGTTGAATTGACAACTCAACTGCTAATACTTGAGAATATTCTTTGGCTCCCCTTGTGTCGAATCAATAAATTTGGGTTGAATACTCTATCCTCGAAAACTGTTGCGATCCCCTATACTTGTGGGTTATCAGAGGCCGGCTTGATCAGAGGGGCCGTGTCCAGGACTGGGCTCCGCCGGGCTGGTATTGGGAGGTGCTACCTTCTGGGGGGCGTAGGTTGGTGAGGAGCCAGCCCGTCATTGACCCGATCCTTGTTTGGTGGCGGTCGCGTGGGCCAGTGACGGTGCCTAGGCTTCCGGACACCGCGGAGGTGGTATGTCACCGTGTCAGCGAGGAGGACGAGCACGTCCGTCGCTACATGGTTGCGTTGGAGGGCAGGTTCGACAATACCTGGCAGGTTTTTCAGGGATCTCACTGGAGCTATGATCATGTGATGGTTCCTTCCCTTTGGGTGTCCACCGCCCGCGCCGATACCCATCGGGCGCTACGGTTCTAGCTTACTAGCGATGCTATATGTATGATAGTATTCGAGGTGTATTAGTGATAATATTCGACGATGTACGGACGCAAGAGATGATGTAGTTTTGCTTATAATTGAATGCATGCTAATTTGAATACTACTTTATTTTACGATTTGGTTTTGCTTATTGAATGCTAAAATAGGAAAACTACTCTTACTTTGAATGCTAAAATTGGAGAGCACTATGCAAGGCGTATGCATATGATTAGTTGATAGCTTATAGGGTTTTTGTTGTCGCAGAAATCTAGGAGCCCCCCTCCATCATCCCCGCCGTCGTCCCCCGTCACCGACCCCCTCCGACCTCGAGGTGAGACCAGCCAAATCCTTTTTTAGAAAGATAATTAAACGATATTTCGGGTTGACTTTAAGTCTGTCGAGTCTCCACCATATATGAGAGGACGAAGAATCCCGACTGTTGTCGTGGGGGTCGCTTCTCCTTTGTTCCCGTGTGCTAGACATTTTGGTGTAATGCACTCGGGGACGAATGGAGGAGCGACCATCACCAACGGTCGAATGTATACACCACATGAGCTGAGAGTTTTCAAGAAAAGACTCGACAAACCGATAGTAGACCCGTGATGAATAATAATGATCTAATTTAGTTTTTGTAGTACATATATTAAATTGTACAAGTTTAATCTTTGAATTATGAACGTAGGAAATGTCGTCATCGGACGACGAAAGTCTCCCGGGGGAGTGCGGCTGGTGCCACGACGATCGAGGTCTGTGCGACAGGCCTCACCTGGACGATGATCGGCGCTTCAGCATTAAGCTCGAGGAGACCTTCGATGTTGAAACGGTACGCAACGACGACAAGAGTTTTTTTCGTAATTAAGCATGACTTCAACTATTTCAACGTGCAATTTTCATCTTTTACAATTCGAGTATAGCTTATCCCATGCCATGCAAGGCGCTATGTCTTGGAGATGATGGATTTTGAAGACCATGAAAATTTTGAAACAAAGAAAATTCACCTAAGGACCCATCATGATGTGGATTTTGAAGTAAATCTGTATAATGCTGAGAGCGTAACACATTTTGGTTGCAAAATTTGGGAAGCGTTTTGCAAGATGTATGGTTTTGATGAGGGTATGCTTGTCAGCATGGATCTTGGTGATCCTGACATCGACCAAGACAATATGGACATTTGGGTCCTTGTTGATACGCCTCCAGTTCTACCGCTATGTGAGTTTCTCAAACATAGTTAATTATTAACTAATTTATATTGTTTATTTCAAAATAGTTGACAGCTTATTTCCATCGACAGCTTATTTTGATTGTTCAAACAATGTGCGGAACATGGTAGAAAAACCCACTACACCAACGGCTCCGAGTTAACTTATCAGGAGAAAAATCATCTGGTCGGATTTTGTACTGATCTTGAGAATTATAATTTCTACAATCAAACTCCTCAACATTATGGTCAATACGTGCCACTAGTGCATGTGTTGAACTACGGTAACTACCATGGAGATACCCTGGTAAGATTTTTTACTATTACGACATCCGTGCATCTTTTGCATACTTCTAAAACTAGTACATCATTGCTAACTATGAAGTTATTACTATGTTTTTCAACAGAGAATCCCAGAGGATTGTGTGCCTCATTTGATGTATCAGAATGGCAGCCTTCGTGTTTTGAACATATATCCAGGTCATCCTACAAATCTCAACTGTCCATACCGGATTTCTAAAAGAAGTGGAGACATGCTAATCAAAGAATGGAAAAAATGTATGGACAGTCGTAAGGAGGTTCTTAGAAGCAAAAGGAAGCGCCGTGCAAGAATTGGAGACAGGATGATCTCCATTCTCCATAATGGAGAGTCAGGGTCTATATTGTTTTATGCTATTTTACCTTAAATAGGGTATTTAGGTCCTGCCTAATACTGATGATCATGTGCTAAGAACAATTAAGTAGGGTTGGTTTGATGACTATCAGGATGATGATCGTATGACTTGTTATTAATAACGAGTAGAAGTTGTATGATGATGATTAGTAGGACTTGTTATTATGATGATGCATGATGTGAGCATGAAGAGTTATTATATATCTGTGTGTAAAATGAACATGGATTTGATTGAAGTGAAGCCAACATGCATGTGGTGCATGTCGAAAGTAGTACAATCCAAACTTGATCAAGTTAGGATTAGTATTACTTTCGACATGCACCACATGTTGCCTCACTCCAATCTAAGTCATGTTTAGAAATAGCAGTATAGCAGTAGCACGGAGATAAGAGAGGATACATATCTCTATTAGCTACCTATAACAACCTAAATTAACCCCCAAAACCCCTAAACCACCTCCTTTCAAAAAAAAAACCAGCCCCTGAAATGCTGACGCGTGGAAGCTTATTGGTCCCGGTTGGTGCTACCAACCGGGACCAAAGGCCCTCCTGCCTGGGCTCGCCGGAGCGGCCACGTTGAGGCCCATCTGTCCCGGTTCGTATAAGAACCAGGACTAAAGGCCTCGTGCATTAGTAACGACACTTTAGTCCCGGTTCCCCAACCGGGACAAATGGGCCTTATGAACCGGGACAAATGGCCCTTTTTTTACTAGTGACACCACCGTATATATGTTACAATGTATTCTAACACACCCCCTCAATCACAACTTCACCAAGTTGAGATTGTTCTTAAATTCTTCTAACTTGCGCCATGATAAGGCTTTAGTAAACCCATCTGCAACTTGATCATTCGTGGGAATAAACCGGATATCAAGTAGCTTCTTAGCTACCCTTTCACGCATAAAGTGGTAATCAACTTCAATGTGTGTTTTGTTCTTGCATGGAACACTGGATTTGCTGAAAGATATGTAGCACCAATATTGTCACACCATAACCGGGCAGTAGGAGAATGACTTACATGAAGCTCATTAAGAAAAGTTTGAACCCATATTAGTTCTGCCAAGGCTTTATGCTCAGCTTCTGTGCTCGATCTTGACACAATAGCTTGCTTGCGTGCACTCCATGATATGAAGTTTGGTCCAAAGAAGACAGCAAAACCCCCTGTTGACCTCCTATCATCAGGACAACCTACCCAGTCAGTATTAGAGAATGCACTCACCAAAGTTGATGCTAACCTTGTGATTTTTAAACCTGTACTCATAGTACCTCTCAGATATCTCAAAATCCTCTTTACTTTGTCCAGTGTGCAAGAGTAGGGGTATGCAAGAACTGACATACTTTATTGATAGGAAAGAATATGTCAGGTCTTGTAAGTGTTAGATGTTGCAAGGCACCTACCACCACTAGTAGAAAACAGGGCTTTGGTCACACCGCCCTAATATATCACTAATGTGTATATTGAGCTGTGACCAAAACCCTGTTTTCTACTAGTGATACACATTAGTCCCGGTTGCATTACGAACCGGGACTAATGTGAGCATTAGTCCCGGTTCGAGCGGCTAAAGGCATTAGTCCCGGTTCAAATGGGTCCTTTAGTCCCGGTTTGAGACACGAACCGGGACTAAAGCGCATCGCACCCTTTAGTCCCGGTTCATATCTGAAACCGGGACTAAAGGCAAGGGCCCATTTATCAAACTCTACCCCCCCCCCCCCCTCTATCGCCATATCAGTTTTGAAAAAAACAAAAGAAAATGATAAAAACTTCAAAAAATAAAATCCTTTGAGATGTAGTTATATTACTATATCTACTAGTTAGGAAAATTAAAAAACTTAAATTTGGATATGTTTTTCAAAAAAGTGTCATGAAAAAGTAAAACGGCTATAACTTTTGCATACGATGTCGGAAAAAACGTATAATATATCAAAATGTTCAACACAAAAATCCTCATATTTTAGAGTGTAGATTCACTCATTTTGCTTCGTATGTAGTCACTTGTTCAAGTCTCTAGAAAGACAAATATTTAGGAACGGAGGGAGTAGTTAGTATCATGTTACATTGTTCAGCGTGATTTCTCATGCTGTATTTTCGGCTTGAACACATAACAGATTTGCTGATAAAATGAACCCATGCATGCTCTGTATATGTATTTCAGTCGAGGAAAATGCAATGGACTATCAATTAAGCTGGATTGCTATGATGCAATTGGTCATCGTGTTCAACTTCCAGTTCGCTTCTGGTGGACTCTATGCCAGAAAGTGAAGCTAAGATACAACATGATGTTCCCACGCTGCGAATGTCAGAGGAGTTGTCCATCCATGCTGACAGGTCAGCTGCTAATGTCTCTTTTGTTCATGCAGTAGGAAGTAGCTGTACACACATTTCAATTCATCTCTCCTTTTGTTGTCTCTTACAGCGAAGATGACATTGGCTGCAGCCTGCAGGTGAATGTTATTTCTTTATATCCATGGTTTTCTGCTTTGATTTTTCTTTCAGCTTTTTATTTATTCTGATACTGTACAAAATAAAAAACATCGTGCTTTGCTTTTCAAAACACAGCGTCTCAAAACAGAAGCTGTTCTTTATCAATATCAGTTTGTGTCTAAGACTCTCAACATCCATTACAAATTGGACTCCTCTTGTTTTCTATGATTTGAAGCACCCCTTTGTTGCCATGCTTTATAGGAAATTATAATTTCGCAAATCCGGGACAAGCTGGAGCGTGGCATGATCAAACTCATGATTCAATTAATGCAACTTATGGCGGCGCATTACCTGATTTTCTGCTGAAGGTTGTATAATAGCATGGAGTTAACTGAATGGAAGTAATAGAGGTGTGCATCGGCTTACCTTCTGTTCCCTCTTCGTATTTGGGTAAATGCAAGGCAGAAGTTAGTGTTGATAATGTGTAGTATTTCAAAATGTCAGGAGTCTCGATATTTAAGAGGAGTTGGAGCAACTCTGACATATGAGATTTGAGTGTGGTCCATACTTCTGCAACTGATGAAAACGTTCTAAAGTGTGGACTGTGATCACCCTAATGACATGTTAGATCTTCATTGATGTCATGTTAGATTTTCGATATACTTATGATTCTTGGTATCATATCCATCTTGTGAACATGCATCTGCTGATGAAATGTACTGATTAAGCCTCTTTTTTTATCTCAGCTCGGGAAAAGACGTGGAAAATGCAATGGACTACAGTACACAAGAAGCTGCTACTAATCAAGATTCACATACGTACTGCTATGCTGCAATTCTCCATCACGTTCAGCTCCCCAAGTTCTCAGCTGGCTGGTGGCCTCTGATATGGTGGTGCAAGGTGAAGCTGAGAGGCCTGCCCATATCTCTTAGCTCTGAATGAAAGAGGAACACATTGATCTTGGGGCTTCAGTGTAACAGAGGAGAGTAGCAAGCTGCACTGCCATTTTGAGATCTCAGAAGGAGTTTAGAAGTTGGAAATTGTTAGCAAGCTGCACTGCCATTTAGAAGGTGAAGAATCGGTTCTTGGGGAACACCATGGAATGGAATGACTGATCAACGTCAACCTGACGAGAAGAACTGCAATTCTGAATATAGACTTGCTCTGTTTCTAGTACTCTGTTATCTTGAAGATGTTTGATTGCTCTCAATCTGTTGCTACCACTATGTCTGTGCTTATTTGTAAACAAAGAATTATGATTGCATATGTTTTTATCCATTTTCCGTAAACTTGAGTTGAACGAAGAATTATGATAGCCTGCTATATGCCATTAACTCTGTGATTTTCATCAGTTTTGCTTTGCAAATTACAGTTTACCGGCAAAAAGGCCTCGCGACGGTATCTGACATCCCTTGTTTTTTGTTGGTAGGAGCAGTGTTTCCCATCCATAATTTGTGGCCATGTTTCCACATTTCAACTGCCGATAGTTTCACAAACCAGGGGCCTGCATGCTAAATTGAGCAATCAGCAGACTGACGAGACTATTAGCAACCGAAAACTTGTAGCGGTATCTTTCATGTCTAAACAGAGAAGACATTCCTTTCGGGCAGGGAAAGAAATCAAATTTGCTTAGTGGATTCGACTTCATATATTTGGATTTTCAACAACTTGTTCTTGGGAAAGTAAAGATAGCACGACTGTGAGTAATCACAGAACTGCAAGTGCAACAATCAGATCATCAGACTCTCTCCGTTCGGATGGCTTAGTAGACACAATTTTCTTCTTTTGCTTCTTGAAATATATAACGTGCATATATGCTTTTATTTTTGTTTGAATACTAGGCATATGTTTAGGTGATGCATTCCATATATATATGTTGGTTCGAAAGTCTGAACTACACGCTTCTTCCATGAACTCTGCTCCATCTGGTCATCCGCATACAGATAAACCTCGGATCTTCTTCGCAGGCTCCGATCTCTCAAGGTGAATCACCCCCCATTGACTGGTCGTTGTAGTGAAAAGCCACCAACAGCTCATAGGCTCGCTGCAGAATATTCTTGGTGGAAATGGCAGCCACTTTCAAGGGATTCTTCTCATGTGTGATCTGAATGTTTTCAATCAGGTCTTCCCTTGAGAATAGTCACACAACATGATGCAAGGTGGTCTCACTACGGGTTCATGGTTGCTCCTGATTAAAGCACATGAATTATGTGCGAATGAATCAAAACCAATATGCTGCGATGAGCAATTAGACCATATACACCCAAAATTAGAAGACTGGAAACTGTCAAAGTAACACCCAACTTACCATCTGGTATCGCAAGAATTTCCCAAAACTACAGACTAATAAAGCAAGAAACATATGCAAATACTCAGCAAAGGTGACCATGGAATGATGAAATAATGTTTCAAGGCATACTAGCCTTCCGGCCATTGATCATTAACAACACAGATTCTAGCCTGTTTTGCTATGAACTTTGCTATACACACGACATCCTCTGCACGATTTACGCACGATACTATTAATCAAGCCATGCATTGGTGTCATCAAGCTCTCTGCAGGACATCATGCGATTGGGCATCATGCACAAATCGTCCATGCATCAGTCGTGCGCGAAGTAGTTTCGTTTTGCTGTCATATACTCCACACCTAGCACAATTTTCAAGAGAACACTCAAAGGCTATGGACCGCCACTGAAGGTGCTCAACTATTTCAGTTAAACATATTATGTACATGTGCCAACATGTCACGTATACACGGCGCATCCAGCCTAGAGATATGTGGCATAGGAGATAGTTAGGTTGTTAGGGTATTGTGTTTATCTCATGTAACCTCTTATCTCTATCTCCTTTCTTGATCTACAAGATTGTAATCTCAACTACATGAATGCGCTATCATGGGAGGTGCGCCCCATCTATTTAACACGAACCCGTCGGCTTGAGCAAGGCAAGACGTTCCGCTAGTTCACACATGGTAATCAGAGCCCCATCTCTTCCCATCTACTGAGATCCCATCTACCCCGAGCCTAGCCATGTCTTCCTCCTCCGGCTCCTTCCAACCTACCCTCAATGGTCAGGTCACCGAGAAGCTAACACACACGAACTACGTGTTGCGGCGCACGCAGGTCACTCCCCATCTGTGTGGCGTCGGTGTCTTCGGCTACGTCGACGGCACCACGCTGGAGCCGGCCAGGCTTCTTGTCACCAAGGATAAGGATGGCAAAGAAAGCTCTGCGCCCAACCCTCTCCACCCAATCTGGGTCTGGGAGGATCAGCAGGTGTTGGACTATTTGCTCAGCAACCTATCTAAGGAGGTGCTCGTCACGGTGACCACGGTCACCACGGGCGCACACGCTCTGGACTACGTTGGCAGGTATGTTCTCGACACAGTCCATGAGTCGCGTGAACAACATCCGAACGGCGCTCATCAACGCGCAGAAGGGCAACCAGATGGTTGCCGCCTACTTCGCCTACCTCCATGGCCTCGCGGACGAGCTTGCAGCTATGGGGAAGGCCATCCAAGATGACGAGCTCATCTCCTACAACATCCTCGGGTTGGAGGTCGACTACCGGCCCCTCGTCTCCGCCCTCGACGCACGCGTCACGCTGGTCTCCCTCGACGAACTCTACGCCATGCTGAGCAACTTCGATCAGCGCATGGCCCAGTTCAACAGCTCGGGCAGCGGTTTCCGCTCCTCTGCCAACGCCGCGGTGCGCGGCCGTGGTGATGGCTCCCGCGCCCGTGGCTCTTCCCGCAACAAGGGGAGGTCTAGAGGACACGGTGGTGGCGGCAACAGCTCCAACGGCCGCCGTCTTGGCGGCTCCAACCGGCCCCGACCAGAGATGCCATGCTGCCAGATTTGCGGTAAGCCAGGGCACACCGCGAAGGACTGTTGGTACCGTTATGACGAAGACGACGATGATTCTCAAGATGAAGAAAAGGTGGCTGCCGCGGCTGGTGGCTCCTATGGAGTTGATACAAATTGGTATGTAGATAGTGGTGCCACTAATCACATCCCAATGAACTTGAGGAAGTCACAATGAAGGAGAAGTACCGTGGCAAAGATCATACCCACACGGAAAATGGAGAAGGTATGCAGATTTGTCACATTTGTCACTCAACTTTTCGTACCCCTCATCATAAAATTCATCTTAAGAGAATCTTGCATGTTCCTAGTGCTGCTAAAAGTCTTCTCTCCGTTCATAGAATTGCCATTGATAATCATGTTTTCCTCGAATTTCATCCCTACTTCTTTTTTATCAAGGACTAGGCAACGAAGAAGGTACTCTATCGAGGTAGATGTGTTCGAAGGCTTTACCCGTTGATTCCGGAGCTTAGGAGATCCAATAAACAAGCCAATGGTGTTGTCAAAGTCTCATCAACACGGTGGCACGATCGATTAGGACATGCTGCTTTTTCTCTAGTTGAAAGATTGCTTAGTAAAAATAAGCTCCCATTTGTTGGTGAGCGCAATGTCAAACTATTTGTGATTCCCGTCAGTGTGCTAAAAGTCATCAATTACCTTATCCAATATCTACTATTGTCTCTACCAAAGCACTTCAATTAATTTTCTCTGATGTGTGGGGTTCCGCCCCTACATCCGTTGGCAGACATGATTATTATGTGAGCTTCATAGATGACTATAGCAAATTTGTGTGGATTTATCTTCTCAAAAGAAATCTGATGTCTTTCAAGTTTTTCAAAATTTTCAAGCCCCGGTTGAGCGCAAACTTGATAGTAAAATCATTGCAGTGCAATCTGATTGGGGGAGGGAGGGGGGAGTATGAAAAATTAAACTCCTTCTTCCAAACACTTGCATATCACACCATGTTTCTTGTCCTCATGCTCATCAGCAGAATGGCTCTGCCGAACGCAAGCACAGACACATAGTCGAGCTTCCATGCCTCTTAAGTTTTGGGATGAGGCTTTTCTCACCGCTGTTCATATCATCAATATGCTTCCTAGTCGAGTCATCAACAACGAAACTCAGGTAGAAAGACTCCTCCACACAAAACCAGATTACAAATCCCTTCGTGTCTTTGGGTGTGCTTGTTGGCCCAATCTTCGTCCATACAATAATCGTAAACTCATGCTCCGTGTCTTCCTAGGGTATAGTCTTCAACACAAAGGTATCAAGTGCCTAGATGTAACCACTGGTCGCATTTATATATTTCGTGACGTCTTTTTTGATTAAACGAAATTCCCATTCGTTGATCTGCATCCAAACGTCGGTGCTCGCCTTCGAGAAGAAATTCTTCTCCTACCCTCTCATCTCACCAGCATTGATCAAGGGGGGCCGAATTGTGATGATCAATCGTTGACTAATCCTTCTACTAATGATGTGCATAAGTTTTCTGATGATGCTACAGGAGAAAACAACAAAGAAAATGATGAAACTGGTGACAAAAATGCGCCAGCAGACCCATATTTCATGTGCCCGAATCTGGGAGGCAAATCCTCCTCGGGGACTGTTCTGAAGCAGCAGCACAGCCAAGCCTCTTCGGGATCCGCGACGGCAGGTGCGGCAGATGCGCCAGCGACAGCGCCCGCCGACCGCGTCGCTGTCTCCAGCCCAGCGCGCGACACGCGGCCCTCCTCCAGTGGCGGCGGCCCGTGTTCGTCTTCGCGCCAATCTTCGCTCGACAGGCGGCAGCACGTGACTCGGCCGGACGGAGCGCGGTTCCGTGACCAGCTACTCTATTACAAGCGACGCGACCCGGTTCGCCCAACTGGCGCGGGACCCGGGGCTGACACAGGATCCGACGTGGTCTCCGGAGCGCCCACGCGCTTGACAGGCGCACAATGCGGTGCGACCACGCGCCCGACCAGTGTACGGCTCGAGGCGGATACGCCATCATTAGCCAATGATGAGGCCCCCTCACCGGGATCTTCTGCGCCAACTGGAGATGCTGCGCCTGAACAAGCTACCACACAAAGATCCACCTGTTGCAGATTCTGCTGCAGGAGTCCCTGTTCCAGGATCCTCTGCGGTTATTGCTGTTTCCACGAGATGGAGTCTCAGACAGCTTGATGTACAAAACGTGTTTCTTCATGGTGTTCTGGAAGAGAAGGTATATATGAAACAACCTCCTGGGTTTGAAAGTAATAAATTAATGAAGGGTTTGAAAGTAATAAATTAAAGGTATATAACACATGCATCTGCTGATGATACGTACTGATAAATTAATGCCCTGTATTTGTTCTCAGCTGGGGCGACGACATTGGAAAATGCAATGGACTGCACGACACAAGATGCTGCTACCAATCAAGCTGCATATATGTACTGTTATACTGTTCAGCTCTCCAAGTTCTCTACTGCTGGCTGCTGGCCACTGATATGGTGCAAGATGAAGCTGAGAGGGAACTCGACGTTTCTACACTGCGAATGGAAGAGGAGTGCATTGATCTTGGGTCTTCAATGTAATGAAGGGGAGTAGCAAGCTGCGACGCCATTTTGAAATCTCAGAAGGTTTACAAGTTGCAACTGTTGGCCCAGATGAAAATTTTGGTTCTTGGGGAACACCATGGAATTGAATAGATGATCAAACTGATGGAAGACCTTTGCTTTCTAGTACTCTGTTCTCCTAGAGATGATTGATTGCTCTCCATTTGTTTCTGCCACTGTCTGCGCTTGTTTGTAAACAGAGAATGATGATTGCATCTGTGGTTATCCATTTTCTGCAAACTTGAGTTGATGAAACAATACGCCTGCTGTCCTATGGACTCTGCAATTTTCATTGGTTTCTCTTTGCAAAATACAGTTTACCAGAAAAAGAAGGCCTCGCCCGACATCCACAGTTTTATTTCGGAATTAGCAGTATTTTCCATCTAAAGTCAGTGACCATGTTTGCACACTCTCAGACCGCGGGGAGCCTGCAGGCTGAACTGAGCAGCAGCAGACTGACTGAGATACTCCCTCAGTATCAAAATACTTGTAGTTGGGGAACTTGTATTAGTTTCCCCCAGCTACAAGTATTTTGGTACAGCTCTAGTACAAACAGGGATCTTAGCGGCTATCCGAAACCCACAATGATTTGATGGTTTATAGAATTTAAAATCACCCTGCGTACAGGTCCTGTCTAATAACCATGCCACTATAACTGCATGCTCATCAGACATGTGCCACTGAGTTAATTTCATGTTAGTACCACACTTCAGCACCTACTCACGGATTGGTACCACTACTCAAAAGTTTTGCAATTCAGTACCAACTCAGGGCCTAAGTGGTACAATACGGTCAGAGGTGCGTATAAACGCGTATTGACAGTAATTCCGACAGGCTGGACCCACCTGTCAGGCGACACGCTGGCCGAATCGGCCCGCGCCGCTCGCTGACTAGGCTGAACCCGACCGAACCACTTTCTCTCGCCCGCTCATGTTTTGATTTATCTATTTTTTTTGTCTTACAGCAAAGATCATCTGCAATGATAATTTCGTCTGTTTCGTTCGCTTCTCCAAGCAGATCGGCTGCACATATGTTGAACAAATTCTGTCCCGCTGCCACCCCTACTTCGCTTCTTCAACTCGATTGCCACCGCGTCTAAAACCATGCAATGTTTGTCTGTAAGAGGTAATGTTTGTGGCTTCACACTACTACCTTTGGATTTTAACTGGTTCCATGTTGTGTCAGATTCCTGATTACCTGCTTGACATGAAAAGAGTATCTTATAGTATGAAGTTTCCATGGCTGCTGCACGTGACTTCTCTTATTATCCATGGTCTTCTGCTTAGATTTTCCTCTAAGCTTTTATTTCCTCTGATATTGTACAGAAACAAAAACACTCGGTTTTTTAAACATAAAAAATAAACCTGAATTCCTTCACAGTCCACATATAGGTAGTTCTTCTGTATACCAGTCTGATCTCTTAGAGTTTCACCTTTACCAATTGAGCTCCTATTGTTTTATTATAATGTGATGAAGCCCCACTTCGTTGGCACACTTCACAGGAAGTTCGAATTTGACAAATCCGGGACAAGCACATTACCTGATTTTCTGCTGAAGGTTAATAGCAAGGAGCCAACTGCAGGAATTAGTGCTCATGACCAATGGAAGTACCACAGGTGGGAACCATCGTATGTATAATTGTATATGCTACGGAGAAATTAGTGCTCAAAATGTGGTAGTATTTCCAAATGTTAGGAATCTTGATATTACGGAGGACCTGGAGCAACTCTAGCAGATGAGAATTGAGCTGGGTGCATGCATCTATAGCTGAAGTAAACAAAACATTCCAGACATCCAGTGCTTGAAGAGGACACTGAATGTTTTGAAGTGTGGACTGTGATCACACAGGTAAGTGGTCAGTTCATCTACAACTCCTTTTTGTTTATTGTCATGTTAGATTTTCCAAAATGAATATGTACTAATTTTCATTCTGGCACCGTTTTCAGCTTGTGAACATGCATCTGCTGATGAAATGTATACTAAGTAATGCTCTGTTTTTTTATGTCAGCTGTGGAGAAGGCATGGAAAAACGTTGAACTCTCCAAGTTCTCCGCTGGCTGGTAGCCTCTGAAATGGTCCAAGGTGATGCTAAGAGGGATCTCGACATCTCTCCACTGTGAATGGATGAGGAACACATTGATCTCTGATTCTCTGGGCTTCAGCATAATGGAGGGTAGTAGCGAGCTGCACTGCTACTCAGAAGGAGTTCACAATTTGCAATTGTTGGCCCTGATAAAAAATCGCTTCTTAGGGAACAGCATGGAATGGAAAGGCTGATGATCAACCTGATGAGAAGATCTGCAATTTTTTATACGGACATACTTTGTTTTCTAGTACTCTCTTCTTTTCAGAGATGTTTAGTTCGTCTATGCTTGTTACTGCCACTATGCTTGTGCTTGTTTGTAATCAAAGAATTGGGAGTGCATATGTTGTTATGCAAGTTCCGCAAATTTAAGAACCTGTTCCAATTCTCTCCACTCCGGAGTCAGCAGTGCGGAGCACAGCAGTCCCGTAGAACAAAATCTACCTGATGAGAATACAGACTTACTCTGTTTCTAGTACTTTGTTTTCTTGAAGATGATTAATTGCTCTCAAATTGTTGCTGCCACAATGCATGTGCTTGTTTGTAAACAAAGAATGGCGGGTGCATCTGCTGTCATCCATTTTTCACAAAATTTGAGTTGATGAAAATGAAATAATGTGCCTGCTATATATGCCATTAATTGTGATTCTCATCGATTTTGCTTTGCCAATTACAGTTTGTCAGCAAAATGCCACGCCATCATAAGAAACCCATAGGTTTATTTTGGTACAAGTATTTTCTATCTGTAATTTGTGACCATGTTTCTTCATTTCAACTGTCGATCGTTTCACAACTCGGAGCCTGCAGGCTAAATTGAGCAATCAGCAGACTAACTGATGTACGGACCAGGAGCCTTGTGGCTTTCTGATCTGGTGTGGCAGTTACTCCAGCTATCCTGCACCGAAGGCTGTAGTTTCGGTTGACGTCTTACCTGCTAAAGAATTCCCAATCATATTTGAAAGCTGGATAAAACTGTTGCTTATTGATGATTTGGTGCGGCATACAAGAGTATATAAGAGGGTACAAACCGACTTGGGGTAGGGGTACAAAACTGACTTGGACTAGAAGTCGTATACCATAATGACTACTCTAACATCCCCCGCAGTATCAACGGCAGGCTCGACGACATTGAGACTGAAACAGATATCTTGAAACGGCTTAGTAGGCAGTGCCTTGGTGAAAATGTCAGCAAACTGAGCCGTAGAGGGAACACGAAGCACCCGAACCTGACCAAGAGCAACCTTTTCACGAACAAAATGAATATCAATCTCAATATGCTTTGTGCGTCGGTGTTGAACTGGATTGCTGGTCATGTAGACTGCTGATATGTTGTCACAGTAGACAATAGTGGCCTGCTCAATAGGCCTGTGTAGCTCGGAGAGTAATTGCCGAATCCAGATTGTATCTGCAACGGCATGTGCCACAACGCGATACTCAGCCTCGGCCGACGAACGTGAGACTGTAACCTGTCTTTTCGAAGACCAAGAAATCAAATTGTTACCAAGAAAAACACAAAAACCGGAAGTGGACCTTCGAGTGTCAGGACAACCAGCCCAGTCTGCATCAGAGTATGCGGTAAGCGAGTTTGGAGAAGAATTATTGAGGTGGAGACCATGATTGAGAGTTCCTTTTAAATACCGAAGAATGCGTTTAACATGATTATAGTGAGGAACCCGGGGATCATGCATATAGAGACATGCTTGTTGAACAGCAAAAGAGATTTCAGGACGAGTAATGGTGAGATATTGGAGAGCACATGTTAGGCTACGATAGAGAGTAGGATCGGAAAAGGGTTCACCGGTAGCCGAAAGTTTAAAACTAGTATCGACAGGAGTGCGAGATGATTGACAGTCAAGCATACCAGCACGATTAAGAAGATCAAGAATATACTGGCGTTGGGAAAGAAAAAGGCTGGAGGAATCGCGAACAACAGCAATGCCTAAGAAATGATGAAGGAGTCCTAGGTCAGTCATAGAAAATTCAGATCTAAGAAGAGAGACAATATGATCTAAGAACTTTTGAGAGGAGGCGGTAAGAATGATATCATCTACATAGAGAAGTAAATAGGCAGTGTCAGAAGTTTGATGATACACAAAAAGAGAGGTGTCGGAGAGAGACGGAGTGAAGCCTATTGTTTGAATGAAGGAGGAGAAGCGTTGAAACCATGCTCGTGGGGCCTGTTTAAGACCGTAGAGAGATTTCTGAAGAAGACATACATGAGTTGGAAAGGATGGATTTTCAAAACCCAGAGGTTGCTGGCAGTAGACAGTTTCTTGAAGGGAACCATGGAGGAAAGCATTTTTAACATCAAGTTGGGCGGACGGGAGTCCCGGTTGGCCTGGCCAACCGGGACTAAAGGTCCCCGAAGGCCTTTAGTCGCGGTTGGCCAGGCCAACCGGGACTAAAGGCCCATCCCTATATATAGGACTCAGCTCACTTCACTTCACTCAGCTCACTTCACAATATTCAGAAGGGGGTGGTGGGTTTGCTTTTGGTTCCTCCTATGCACACAAGGTGTTCGATGAAATGCCCGAGAGCCTGAAACAAACATGATATGAAGTGTCCGAGCCACACTTGAGCTTTCTCATTTATTTTTCCTCCGCGATCGCGGTTAGCAACTTGAACCTTTCATGTGTCATTGATAAAATATGCATGTGTGTAGTTCATTGTTTAATTTGTATTATTTCTAGCTAGTTAGTTTAACAAATGCATGATGGTTAATTATATACTTTATATAATAATAATGCAGATGAATCGGCAATGGATGTACGGTCCCCGACTCTCCGGCGAGTTCACTACGGGTTTGAAAGATTTCCTCGTAGTGGCAAATGCGAACAAGCAGCAAGGTTTTATTATCTGTCCATGTGCTGTCTGTAAGAATCAGAAGGGTTACTCCTCCTCAAGAGACGTTCACATGCACCTGCTTCGGCACGGTTTCAAGCGAAGCTATAATTGTTGGACCAAGCATGGAGAAAGAGGGGTTAGAATGGAAGAAGATGAAGAAGGGGATGATATCGATGACAACTATCATGATCATTTCGGTGATACTTTCATGGAGGATGATGCTGAAGGTGGGGAAGGGTTAGGTGAAGGTGAAGAAGAGGCACATGATGAGCCCGCTGATGATCTTGGTCGGACCATTGCTGATGCACGGAGACGCTGCGAAACTGACAAGGATAGGGAGAATTTGGATCGCATGTTAGAGGATCACAAAAAGTCGTTGTATCCAGGATGCGATAATAGTCTGAAAAAGCTGGGCTGCACACTGGATTTGCTAAAATGGAAGGCACAGGAAGGTGTAGGTGACTCATCATTTGAAAAATTGCTGAAAATGTTGAAGAATATGTTTCCGAAGAATAACGAGTTGCCCACCAGTACGTACGAAGCAAAGAAGGTTGTCTGCCCTCTAGGTTTAGAGGTTCTGAAGATACATGCATGCATTAACGACTGCATCCTCTACCGCGGTGAATACGAGAACTTGAATGAAAGCCCTGTATGCACTGCATTGCGTTATAAGATCAGAGGCGATGATCCTGGTGACGATGTTGAGGGCGAGAAACCCAGGAAGAGGGTTCCCGCCAAGGTGATGTGGTATGCTCCTATAATACCACGGTTGAAATGTCTGTTCAGGAACAAAAAGCATGCCAAGTCGTTGCGATGGCACAAAGAGGACCGTAAGTCCGACGGGGAGTTGAGACACACCGCTGATGGAACGCAATGGAGAAAGATCGACAGAGTGTTCAAAGATTTTGCAGCTGACGCAAGGAACATAAGATTTGGTCTAAATACTGATGGCATGAATCCTTTTGGCGAGCAGAGCTCCAGCCATAGCACCTGGCCCGTGACTCTATGCATCTACAACCTTCCTCCTTGGTTGTGCATGAAGCGGAAGTTCATTATGATGCCAGTGCTCATCCAAGGTCCAAAGCAACCCGGGAACGACATCGATGTGTACCTAAGGCCATTAGTTGATGAACTTTTACAGTTGTGGGCCAGACCTGGTGTACGTGTCTGGGATGAGCACAAAGGAGAGGAATTTGACCTACGAGCGTTGCTTTTTGTAACCATCAATGATTGGCCTGCTCTCAGTAACCTTTCGGGACAGACAAATAAGGGATACAATGCATGCACGCACTGCTTACATGAGACTGAAAGTGTACGTTTGGTTAATTGTAAGAAGAACGTGTACCTGGGTCATCGTCGATTTCTTCCCCGAAATCATAACGTAAGAAAGAAAGGCAAGCATTTCAACGGCAAGGCAGATCACTGGCCGAAGCCTGCGGAATGTACTGGTGCTGAGATATTTGATATGGTCAAGGATTTGAAAGTCATCTTTGGAAAGGGTCCTGGCGGACAATCAGTTCCGCGGGGAGTTGACGGGCACGCACCCATGTGGAAGAAGAAATCTATATTTTGGGAGCTAGAATATTGGAAAGTCCTAGATGTCCGCTCTGCAATCGACGTGATGCATGTTACGAAGAATATTTGCGTGAACCTGCTAGGCTTCTTGGGCGTGTACGGGAAGACAAATGATACAAAGGAAGCACGGCAGGACCAGCAACTTTTGAAAGACCCAGATGACCGGCATCCGGAATGGTTTCAAGGTCGTGCCAGCTACGCTCTTACCAAAGAAGAGAAGGTCATTTTTTTTGAATGCCTGAGCAGTATGAAGGTCCCGTATGGCTTCTCGTCGAATATAAAGGGAATAATAAACATGGCGGAGAAAAAGTTCCAAAACCTGAAGTCTCACGACTGCCACGTGATTATGACGCAATTGCTTCCGATTGCTTTGAGGGGGCTCCTACCGGAAAATGTTCGAGTAGCCATTGTGAAGCTATGTGCATTCCTCAATGCAATCTCTCAGAAGGTAATCAATCCAGAAGATCTACCACGGTTACAGAACGATGTGGTCCAATGCCTTGTCAGTTTCGACTTGGTGTTCCCACCATCCTTCTTCGATATTATGACACACCTCCTGCTCCACCTAGTCGAAGAGATTTCCATTCTCGGTCCTGTATTTCTGCACAATATGTTCCCCTTTGAGAGGTTCATGGGAGTATTAAAGAAATATGTTCGTAACCGTGCTAGGCCAGAAGGAAGCATCGTCAAGGGCTATAGAAATGAGGAGGTAATTGAGTTCTGTATTGACTATGTTCCTGACCTTAAGCCGATTGGTATTCCTCAATCGCGGCACGAGGGGAGACTAAGTGGAAAAGGAAAGATCGGAAGGAAATCCACGATATGTATGGACGGTCATTCTATGACTGAAGCACACCACACAGTTCTGCAAAATTCCAGCTTGGTGGCTCCGTACTTCGAGCAACACAAGAATATTTTACGCTCGGACAACCCGGGGAAGCCTGAATCCTGGATTAGAAAGGCCCACATGGAGACTTTCGGCAGTTGGTTGCGAAAACATTTAATGAATGACAATGATGTTGGAGATCAGCTGTACATGTTGGCCAAGAAACCATCTTCGACTATAACGATTTTCCAAGGGTACGAGATAAATGGGAATACATTTTACACCATCGCCCAAGATAAAAAGAGCACCAACCAAAACAGTGGTGTCCGCTTTGATGCAGCAACCGAGAATGGGCGAAAGGTCACATACTATGGTTACATAGAGGAGATATGGGAACTTGACTATGGACCCTCCTTTAAGGTCCCTTTGTTCCGGTGCAAATGGTTCAAGCTAACAGGAGGTGGGGTAAAGGTGGACGAGCAATACGGAATGACAATGGTGGATTTCAACAATCTTGGTTACCTTGACGAACCATTCGTCCTTGCCAAAGATGTCGCTCAGGTTTTTTATTTGAAGGACATGAGTAGCAAACCGAGGAAACGGAAAGATAAGAAAACGATCAGTACATCATGCGATGATCCAAAGCGCCACATTGTTCTTTCAGGGAAAAGACACATCATGGGAGTGGAGGACAAGACAGACATGTCAGAAGATTATAATATGTTTGGTGAAATTCCGCCCTTCAAAGTGAACACTGATCCAAGCATTAAGTTAAATGATGACGATGCTCCATGGATACGGCACAATCGTAAGCAAGCAGGGACACAAGGGAAGAATTGATGTGTAATAATTTATTGTACCAAACTTTGTTGAATGGATCATGTGAATTAAAACGTACGATGGCGAATCCGGATGATTTGTATTTGATATATTATTTGTATTTTTAAGATTTTAAAATGAATTAGTTTTATTTTAATGAATTTTTTGATATATTATTTCTATTTTTAAGATTTTAAAATGAATTAGTTTTATTTTATTGAATTTTTTGATATATTATTTCTATTTTTAAGATTTTAAAATGAATTAGTTTTATTTTATTGAATTTTCTGATATATTATTTCTATTTTTAAGATTTTAAAATGAATTAGTTTTATTTTATTAAATTTTTTGATATATTATTTCTATTTTTAAGATTTTAAAATGAATTAGTTTTATTTTTCTGGATTTTTTGATATATTATTTCTATTTTTAAGATTTTAAAATGAATTACTTTTATTTTTCTGGATTTTTTGATATATTATTTCTATTTTTAAGATTTTAAAATGAATTAGTTTTATTTTTTTGGATTTTTTGATACATTATTTCTATTTTTAAGATTTTAAAATGAATTAGTTTTATTTTTCTGGATTTTTTGATATATTATTTCTATTTTCTGAAAAGTATATGAAAAAGGACCTTTAGTCGCGGTTCGTGACACGAACCGCGATTAAAGGCTCTTTCCGCGCGGGAACGAAAGCGGCGCGAAAGCACCTTTAGTCCCGGTTGGGGACACCAACCGCGACTAAAGGGACTAAAGGTACCTTTAGTCGCGGTTGGCGTCCCCAACCGGGACTAATGCTCTGTCTATATATACAGCACTTAGCATTTTCCGCCACCTCCCATTCTCCTCTCGACGCCGAAGCCCTGCCCAGACGCCGATCGACGCCGACGCCGCCAGGCTGCTGCCCCGACGCCGATCGACGCTGACGCCCTGCCCCGACGCCGACGCCCTGCCCCCAGTGAGCTCCGCCGCCCCCCACTTCCCCTGCCCTGCGCGCCGCCGCCCCCGCCCCCAGTGAGCTCCACCGCCGCCCCTGCCCTGCCCTAGCGCGCCGTCGTCACCCCTGCCCTGCCCCTGCGCGTCGCCGCCGCCCCTGCCCTGCCCCTGCGCGCCGCCGCCGCCGCCCTGCCCTGCCACTGCCCACCGCCCGCCGCCCCTGGCCCTGCCCCTGCCCGCCGCCCGCTGCCCCTGCCCTGCCCGCCGCCCGCCGCCGCCTGCCTGCCGTCCTCCGCCTCCCGCCGCCGCCTGCCGTCCTCCGCCTCCCGCCGCCGTACAGTGTGTATGAAAAAAAACCCATACATCCAAAAAAATAAGTTTTCAAAAAAACTTAATCATGTGTTTAAAAAATGTTAAATGTATATATAAAAATGTTAAATGTGTTTCAAAAAAAGGAATAACAAAGAAACCAAATGAAAACCAAAAAGAAAAACAAAGAAAACAAAACAAAAGAAACCAATGCAAAGGAATGAAATCAAGAAAATCGAGAAAGAAACAAAGAAAACCAATGAAAACCAAGAAAAACAAAATAAGAAAAGGAAAAAGAAAAGGAAGAAGAAAAGGAAAAAGAAAAGGAAGAAGAAAAGGAAGAAGAAAAGGAAGAAGAAAAGGAAAAAGAAAAGGAAGAAGAAAAGGAAAAAGAAAAGGAAGAAGGAAAGGAAGAAGAAAAGGAAAAAGAAAAGGAAGAAGAAAAGGAAAAAGAAAAGGAAGAAGAAAAGGAAAAAGGAAAGGAAGAAGAAAAGGAAGAAGAAAAGGAAAAAGAAAAGGAAGAAGAAAAGGAAAAAGAAAAGGAAGAAGAAAAGGAAGAAGAAAAGGAAAAAAGAAAAGGAAAAACAAAATAAGAAAAGGAAAAAGAAAAGAAAAAACAAAAGAAAAAACAAAATACTTGGCAGTGCTAAACAAAAACTTCTATGCAAATTAGTGCTCAATAATCTTATTTTTTTAATTCCTCCTCCTCTATGTCCCCTTAATCTTATTTTTTAATTCCTTTATACTTAAAGAATTTTTACTACATGCAGGAGTGCCATATGGCGGACGATAGAGACGAGCCGCTTAGGGATCCGGAGGCTGAACGTTATTTAATGGGCATCATCAACAACGAGATTCCTTATGTGCCGGGCTCAGAATATGAGCAAGAAGAGGATGTAGTCTCTTCTTTTCTGGACCTTGACGGTGGAACAGACATTGTCGATGATCAAGAAGGTGAAGGAACGGACATTGTCGACGGAGGTCAACCGTCAACAAACGACGATCTCGAATTGCAAGTAGCAACCACCTCCGGCGAGGTATATATATACATTGAGCCTCTCGTGATACAAACTTACTGAAATGTGAATACATATGTATTAACGCGCGCGACTCTCTTTCTTTTTTTAGCCCTCGGCCGGATCGAGTACGATAAAGCGTGGCAAATCCAAGGCGATGAAAACAGGAGAAACATATGCCATTGAGTTTGTCAGTGAAACCGGCAAGCCCCTACAGCACACCTCAAAGTTTATCAACCAATGCGGAGTCGTTGTTAGAGACAGCGTCCCGATCACCGTCCAGGAATGGAAGGAGCCAAAGAAGGCACGTCTTGGTTTCAGTTTTGTCGACAAGAGAATGAAAAAGGATTGCTGGAGAAAGCTTATGGAACATTTCATTCTACCTCCGGAATACAACAAAGTCGATGAATTCGGTAACGAGGTTCCGGGTGGACGTGAGAGGAGGAGGCTAGTTAAAGAGTTCGCTCTTCAGAAGATGGGCGAAGCATTCCGGAACTTCAAGAAAAATTTAACCCGTGACTATGTCAATAAGGGCAAGACTCCGGATTTCAATGGACAACATGAGAAACTGAAAGATGATTGGCCAGAATTTGTGAGGCAAAAGTAATCGGAGCATTTCAAGGAAATATAAAAAAATAAGGATAATGCGAGTAAGAAAAAGTTCCATCATATTATGGGGCCAGGAGGATACCGCCTTTCGGAGCCTAAGTGGCAGAAGATGGAGGAGGACCTGAGGGTGCGAGGAATCCCTCTAGGTACAGAGGGATGGGACCCAAGGGCCAAAAGATGGTGGTACGGGCATGGGGGATCGCTAGACCCGGAGACAGGGGCGTGTGTTCACCGGAAGAAAAAGTTTGCTTCCACCCAAGCCCTTATTGACGCAATGACCCAAGCTCAAGAGGGCTTGATCAAGTTCAACAGAGAGAAAGACGCACTGACAACAGCCCTCGGGAATGATGAACACGGAGGACGTGTACAAGGCACAGGCAAAGTTCCGTGGAAAGTAGGGTTTTCCCAGGACAATGACACGTACTGTTACAGAAGCCGTAAGAGAAAGACGGACCGGGATGCAGATCTCATGGCGAAGTTTGTATCGGAACTCCATGAGTTGAAGCAGACCGTGCATGAACTAGTAAAAGAAAAATCGGCTGCAGGGCCGCATGAAGATCATGAAGCGGATCGCGGAAGCCAGCAGCGGAGAAGCAGCGTGGCTTCCACGGATGCCCCGCCTGGTGCTAGTGCACCGATGATCGAGATTCGTGCACCGGAGCCTCACTACCCCGTGGATGATGTAAAGGAGATGAAAGAATGTGATCTGCATTATCCCGTGGGGAACGTTTCCACGAAGGTAGCTAGCGGCAGTGCTTTACCCTGTACACCTGGAGCACTCCACCACAACAACCCCATTGCATATGGCTATGCTCGTGTCACGGTGGAAGACATAGTCCAAGGGTTTGAGGACCTGGAGATTGACAAAGCTACACCCGAAGGGGAGACAAGACTTGGAGATGTCAAGCGCCAGATCATTCTATGGAAAAAGAAGTACATAGTGTTTCCAGGCGAGGCGCCAAGGCTAACAAGTCCACCCCCCCTCCGATGGTGGTGGTGGTGGTGGTGGCGGTGGTGGTGGTCGTGGTGGTTCACCTACACCTCCTTCACGCCATTCGACGCCGTCCCCCGATCCACAACCTCCGGCGGGTACGACACCCCCCAATCCTCCTCCGGCGGGTACGATGCCCCCCAATCCACCTCCGGCGAAGAAGCAGAAGCAGGCGGACAGCAAGGAAACCCGCTCCTGGACTATTAACCCGGACCCTTATGTACCTAAGACCACAAGGGTACCGGAGCCATCACTGAAGCCTCTCCTCCCAAGGCCTTGGGAACTTAGTGAAGCTGAAACCAAATTGGCCGCGTCTGCTCATTATGAGAAATGGAAGGCGGATATGAAGGCGATAAAAGAGCCTGAGCCCAAGCAAGTATTCACTGAGAAGCAAAAGAAGTGGGCTAAGGATTTTTTGACGACACCATCCCAAGCCGAGCTGAATATGCCTGACGACTATGGACATGAACTTCGTAGGCAAGCAAAAATATTGAAGGAGGAGAAAGAAGAAAGTAAAAAAGCGGGAAACAAGTTGACCAGCTCGGGATGCAGAATAAACAATCGATCCCCCCGCTCATAGTGAAAGCCGGTCCGAAAGAGGACCCCGAGATCATAGCAGCTGCGGCAGCACTTGGATTGACTGTAGCGAGTGCCATGAAACAAGCGTCCGAGATGGGTTTGACCCTTCGTGCCTTCTTAGGCCTTGAGGATGCGCCGGTATGTGAGATAGCATTACAATATGTGCGGAATGGGCCTCTCGTCGAGCCTGCGCGGGAAAAGAGTCTACCACCACAAATGCGAAATCTGCTACGTTGGTACAAGCAATTCATAACATGGGCCGACAAAGAATATGTTTATGCGGATGTTACAGAGGAGCATCACACCAAACGGTACTCTGTACAAGTTCATATGAGTGAATTGTTCCAGCTGTTCAATCTGCGCGACCTCGACAAATCTATGCTGAGTTGCTACGTTCTGTAAGTGATTTATTTCTACCTCATCTCGTTCTTCATTGCCTGCACTATATAATATATATATATATATATATATATATATATATTGTCCTAACTATATTGTTGCGTATGCTATTATGCAGATTGAAGATTTGGGAATGCAAAATAAGAAACATCCATGATGTTGGGTTCATTGACCCACATATCGTTAATGGACATGTGTTACAAAATCACCCGAAGACGTGGAGAAAGACTTGTACAAGTTTCTTAGAAGGCATCAACTCAAAAGTCATATTCTATTTCCTTACCATTTTGGGTGAGTGTTTCTCTTGTGCCCATTCTCTTTTGTTTACTCCAAGCATGGTATGTCTAATCGATGAGTTATGCATGACTGTGCATGTAACGTGTCCGCAGGTTCCACTGGATTCTGCTAAATATTGAACTTCACACCTCCAGAGTTCTAATCATGGACTCTATGGATTCGGATCCAAAGCGTTGGGCCGACATGAGAAAAATGCTGCAAAAGTAATTATTTTCAATCATTTGAGCTCTATATCGATCGGTCTCTTTCGTTCATTTCCTAATATCAAGTAACTAATAACTCCCTTGTTCATTTAATTTTCTTTGCCCTATAGGGTTTGGAGACGGTTCTCAGAAGAAATTGTCGGTGAATTCAAACATGAGCTAGATTTTAGAAGGTTAGTTAATGTAGATAAGCAGCCACAGGGGACCAATCTATGTGGATACTATGTTTGTGAGAACATCCGGAGACACACCTCTGAGCGGAAGGCATCGGATAGCGTGCGGAAGGCGACGGATAACTTGCGGAGGAGGCTTAATCCAGAAGCTCGCTTCCGACCAATTCAAGATGAATTAGCAGGATTTTTCATGAGGGAAGTCATCAATCCTAAAGGAGAACACTATACCGAGGACGAAGAAATTTATATGCATACCCGAGATTGAAACTTGTTCGAAGTTGTATATGGTCATCCATCCTAATTGTGTATGGAAACTTGTTCGAAGTTGTATATGGTCACCCGAGATTGAATATATATTATATATTCCTCTTGAATTCTTCTTGTTTGAAATTTCATATGCATGTATATAGTAGCGTAGAATATGTGTATTGAAACTTCATCAAAATTAAAATAAAACACAAAATAAAATATAAAAGAAATAAAACACTACAAATTAAAAAGAAACCAGGTTTAGGGGGGCTAAAACCCTAAACCTGCGGAGGAGGCCTTTAGTCCCGGTTAGCCACGAGAACCGGGACTAAAGGTCCTCCGCCCCGACGGACCCCTGGCGCCCACGTGGACGGGCCTTTAGTCCCGGTTAGCCACGAGAACCGGGACTAAAGGTCCTCCGCCCCAACGGACCCCTGGCACCCACGTGGACGGACCTTTAGTCGCGGTTCGTAAGAGGCGCGACTAAAGGGGGGGGTCTTTAGTCGCGCATATTTAGTCCCGATTGCACAGCCAGGACTAAAGGCCTTTACGAACCGGGACTAAAGGCCCATTTTCTACCAGTGCAAGCGACGATGCCAAAGATCGACGGAGGCCAGCATGGATGTTGGAGGGGTGGCGGCAGGAACTCCATTAAGACAATAAAGATCACGGGAGCTATTGAAGCGAGCGATCTCGGCCTTGGTCAGGTAATCCTTCACAGATAAACCAAAAGGGTCAAATTCAGCCGAAACTAGATTGTCGCAAGTAAATTGGCGAACAGAGATAAGATTTTTAATGAGGGCGGGTGCAACTAGAACATCGCGAAGTAAAAGAGGTTTGGTGGAAGAGGGAAGTTGAGCCTGACCAACACAATATATAGGAATAGATGATCCATCTCCAAGGATAATGGAAGGGAAAGGAGATTTAGTGCAAGAAGATAACCAATTACTAGATGCAGACATATGACTAGAGGCCCCTGAATCAAAGATCCAATCCGTACCTGAGTTTCCTTGTGCAGCAAAGTTATTCATGGCCTGGAGAAAGGCAGCTTGATCCCAGCTCGGCGTCGCAGGTGAGGGTGGCGTCGGAAGCAGTGCCGGCGGATACGATGGTGAAGGCAGTAGGGCCGGCTGGGGAGTGTAGTAGGCATTGGCCGGCTGTGGTGGGGGTGGCGTCGGGAGCAGGGCCGGCTGAGGTGTGTAGTAGGCGCCGCCGTCGCTGGTGTAATGACCATAAGGCGCATACGTCGGGGCGGCGTGATAGGCATTGGCCGGCTGTCGGGGGTTGAGAACCCCGGGAGCACCAGTAGGCGGCCGAAGGCCGGGTTGCCAGGCACCTGAGTATGCCGGCGGAGCACCGAGGGTAGATGGAGCGGACCAGGGCATGGGCCATGCTTGAACAAGCCCCGTCCAAGGATCATGAGGAGGCTGCCATGCAACCGCGGATGGAGCACTGGTGGGTGGTGCAGGACTCGGTGCTGGTGATGTCGTAGGCGGAACCGAATGAGTCGACGGCGGCCTGTAGATAGGGTTTTTGCCGTGGTAGTTCGGACTAGGACGCCAGCCTGGGGGCGGTTGAACAGATGACGATGCGGACGGCCCGGCGGCAGGAGCCGGCCTGGAAGGCGGCGCTGGTGTAGACGACAGAGGAGGACGAGCCGCAGCATGAAAGACCTTGGGGCGAGAGTCCTTGCGAGCTTGTGTTTCCGTCGCGAGTTGTAGCAAGGAACGAACTTCAGCGAAGGTAGGAGGGGGCCGTATCATCGGTATGAACGAGGCTTGCTTGTCAAAGTCTTCGCTGAGGCCGCCGACGACGATATTGATTAGCTGTGAGTCGCTAACTGTATCGCCGAGTTCGCGGAGCTCATCACCAATGGTCTTAACGCGCTGGCAGAACAGGTTCACCGGGGTATCTCCTTGCACCATATTGCGAAGCTCGGTGTGGAGAGCGTTTTTCCGAGCGTCGGTGTTGCTTTGGAAGAGCTGACGGAGGGAGTGCCAGATGTTGGCAGCGGTGGCGCCGTCGTGATCGAGCATGTTGAAGATCTCGGTGGTGATGCGGGTGTAGAACCACTGGACGATCACGAGATCGTCTTTCAACCATTGCGGATCGTCGGGGCGGGGAAGACAGTTGGCGGCGACATGCGAGCGCAGGTTGCAGCGGCCGAGGTGGAGATCGAAGAGATGTCTCCAATGGTAGTAGTTGTGGGCGGCGAGATCAAGAACTATGGGGATGTAGGGGCTGACGTCGGAGATTGTGTTAGCAAGAGATATTGGTGCGGCGAGGATGGGTGCAGGGTAGTTTTGTGGAGCTATGGGGAGGGCCGAGAGAGAAGCGGCCGCGGCGTTGGCAGCCTTGGCGATGAGTGCGGCCCGGCGCTCGAAGTAGCCGGGCGGCGGCGGTGGCGTTGGCGTTGGCGGAGCCATACCCTAAACTCTGGGACCGGTATCTGATACCATGAAAGCTGGATAAAACTGTTGCTTATTGATGATTTGGTGCGGCATACAAGAGTATATAAGAGGGTACAAACCGACTTGGGGTAGGGGTACAAAACGGACCTGACTAGAAGTCATATACCATAATGACTACTCTAACAATATTTGAGATGGTTGTTGGCGGTGGGACATTCGAAGCCACATAGACAATCCGACAGAAAAGACGTGCAAAAGAACACGAGAGAGACATTTGCCACATGCTGCTTCTCTGTCCCTTCGCTAAGCAGGTCTGTTTTGACGCTCTATTGCCCTATCGCCTTCATCGTTTCACAGCCATGGCACCAACGGCGAGAAACTACAGTGTGTTTGACAAGGTTGCATCGCGGATAGTGTCAGATGCCGCTGTGGAAGCCGACGCGGTTTGGGCCGAGTACTGTCCGTCTCGGGGTGTATCGATCTGTTTTTGCAGCTCCTCTCATCAATTGTATTTCAAACCCTCTCTTCTTAACACAAAGACACGCACAGCTTATCCTACTAACATGCTGAACTATTTGATCCTTATGCTACGAACATTTTTTTTTCTAACAATTAAATTACCGCTTGGACAAATTGTCGGTAAAACGTAGTTTCACGTGTAGGCGGTAGAATAAGATGGTTAGCTAGCTAGCCTGTGTTAGTTAGTTTGAAGCTAGGGTGAATTGGTGAGACGCCAACCTTCTATAGCCGCCAGTGCTATATAATTATTAATTAAGCACACGTCGTTTGCTACCTGCCGCTTGCTTATGTTATATCGTAGTGACATAGGGCCAATTATATATCTGGGTACGTACTGAGAGCTGCATGTCAACAGCCAGGAGTGTTTGGAATGTTTCCTAACACGCACATGTTTGCAACGGTCGCATATGGCATGTGGGTTGGTTGCGGGGGTCCTCCGATTCCAATCCAACATCTGAGACTATCTATCTATCTATCTATCTATCTATCTTCTTTTAGAGAAAAGGCTTAGCCCGAGCCTGAAGTAGGCTCGGACCTAACCCGGCTTTGAATTAACAAAGCCATCAACCGGCCAGGATTACACAAGCAGCATACAAACGAAACGAACAACAACAACAAGAAATGCCCGAAAGATATAAGGGGACACTCTGAACTTACAACACATCAGAGAGCTAGTTACAAGAGATACTAAGATCTATCTATCTATACCTATATCTCTACCTAATAATAATAAAGAACGGATTTTTTCTATAGGTTCACCGTCTTCCGTTCACCATACAGTATTATTATTTTCGCTATCTAAGGTGGTACTAAAATTACAGCATATTATTTTTGCTATCCAAGGTGGTGCTAAAATTACAGCAAAAAAGTTTGGCTAAAGAAACGCTTCCAGAGCCCCGCTTGGGCCATGTTCGCAGCGCCAACCTAGGCCTGCTCCCGGTGCGGCCCACAACTAGCTGGCCCTCAAACTGATCTGTTTGGCCTAAAAAAAGAAAGATGATAAGGGGGGAAGTCGAACCCAAGACCTACTACTTTGCAAGCAATTCAACGGAACGACCAAGTGAGATAACTATTCTTGTGACTAGATACATGTCGTAACAAAACAGAATTGGGCATTTTTCTGGAAAAAAATGTTTATCTTCATTAGCCCAAAAGTTAGAGTTAATCACACGTCCTGTATACGTATCCAAGCCTGCCATGCCTAACCATATAGCGCCACTTCTTACATCGAATCATCGATCCCCTCTCTCGAGGTTTCCCCGCTTTCGGAATCTAGGGCCTCTTGCCGCCGTATCATGTGCAGGAGGCCTCTGTCGAGCGCATCGTCGTTGCTAAGGAGGGGCTGACCCTGCTGCGGGGTGTGCGGACGACGAGTGTGGCTGAAGGGAGGCGTTCTCCTCTGCCAGATGCAGCCATGTTTGTCGGGCTTGTGGGCTCGGGCGCTGGGCGGCCCAGTCGCCCTGCGGTTAGTCGCAGGCGTCCTCTTCCGGCCCCGGATGCCTCTTCGTCTTCTCCTAACCTCCTGGTAGGTCATTCTAAGCAAGGCCCGGCTCCCAAGATCACCGTCGACTGGATTTAGTGGAGCCTCTATATCCGCATCCCCTTCATCATTTCACGCCCATGATACCAACCACGACTGAGGACTGGTGGCTATTGGTTCATACGGCTTGAGAGAAGGTTGCACCTCCGTCTCAGGTGGTGTCTCAGATGGTTCACATGTGTTGGTGTAGAGATGCTGTTGTGGAAGCCGGGGCGGTTGGGGCGAGTAGTCCGTCTCGCGGTGTATCGATCTCTTTTTACAGCTCCCCAAATCGATTGTATTTCAAACCCTCTCTTCTTAGTTAACACAAAGACACGCACAGCTTATCCTACTGAATTATATTCTATTAGGGTGAATTGGTGAGATCCCAACTTTCCATAGCCGCCAGTACTATATATATATATAATTATTAGTTAAGCACGCATCGTTTGCTACCTGCCGCATGCTTATGATAGCGATACCGGTAGTGGCATATGGCCAATTATTTATCTGGGTGCTGAGAGCTGCATTTGAACAGCCAAAATGTGAAAAGAAATACTACTTGACGTACGTCCGGGAAGGTTTCCCAACACGTCCACTTGTGTGCAGCGGTCGCATGCATGGCATGGCATGCGGTCCTGCAATTCCAGTCCAACATCTGATACCATATATACCCTAAATAAACGGAGGCACACGTGTTCCATCAGGCAGCTAATAATTAATCAAGTGGCCATTCAATAGTTAATCCACTTGCGCACATGCGATTGGAGGACCGAGTTGCTTCTCCATCGTAACCTTTTTCTTGAGGGAACGTTCGCTGCACCTTAATTACGTGGCTGGCTGGGTGGTATATCGATCGACCTGGTCCTGTCAACAAGCTCCGGCTCTCTCTCATCCCTCACCACCTACCTCTCTCTATATATATGCCGGAAGTCGAAAGGGATGAGCGGAGATAGAGCAGACAGACAAGCAAAGTGAGGGAGATGAGGTTGTTCATGATCCTCCATGCCGTGGCGCTCTTGCTGCTTCTTGCGGCGGTTGCGCATGCTCAACAAACAATGAGGACCGACCCAGCTGACGGTGAGCATGCTTGAATTTTTCCTCCGTGGTTCTTAAGTGTTTGGTTTTCCCACGCTGCTCGTTTCCGAATCCATTCCGCGTAGTTCCAACATCTCCTTGGAGCTTGGTAGGTAAAAAAATTTATCAAGGTTCTACACCTACCCCATGGCCGGCCGTGAGCGAGAAGGGGAGTCAGGAGAGGGATGAGCTGATGCGCTCCGGTGGAGGGGTTTTAATTTATTAGAGAGGTAGGAGGCGGATAAAGAGAGAAGCAACCTGCAGCCGGCTGGTTTACAGAATTTTCCTTGGACGCTTGACTTTGGACGGTAATACCACGTGGCGTCTTAGTGCATGACCCGCTCGGGAATTACCACATGGCGACGTGTTTTGATGGCAGTTGTCATCCACCATAGCGTTTTGGACCCGACCATTGGCAACTTGTCTGCTCCATGCATGTTTCCAAAATCCAAACGTTTGCTCTTTTATTACTTGATGACTTTTCCCCCTCCAAGTACAAAAGTGGGAACCAGAAACCATCTCGCGGTTTCTTTTCCTGTAGTCTAGATGCTCCCTCTCGGCCCTGAGATGTCCGGTTTCACTCACGGTTTCTTTTCCCGTGGTCTAGATGCTCCCTCTCGGCCGTGAGATCGCCGATCGGATGGCTGAGCGGCGACGGGAATGGCTTTCTTAACCGTTATTTTCTGTTTGTCTCGCAGCGGCGGCGCTGCACGCGGTGTTCGCCAAACTCGGCCAGAAGGCGGGGCCGCAATGGAACATCAGCGGCGATCCCTGCACTGGCGCTGCCATAGACAACACCAACATCGACAACAACGACATCTTCAAGGCCGCCATCAAGTGTGAAGTCTGCACAGGCGGCAACACCTCCGTCTGCCGCATCACCAGGCTGTAAGTGCTCTTCTTAGGCCCCGCCCGCGCTCAGCATGTTTGATGGAATGCCAGATCTAGCGATGGCTTTGTTACTTGGATCAATGTGGGCGATTGGTAGATCGATAAGGCGTTAGCTGATGGGAAATTGTGATGCAGGAAAATATACGCCCTGGACGCGGTGGGCCCCATACCAGAAGAGTTGCGGAACCTCACAGCCCTGACCGATCTGTATGAACTCTCAACTTGCACACCTGAAATGAAATGGTCCTAACTTATATATAGTCTATTGTCCTAGCTAACTTGAAACCGGCATTCTGTATATAATTCCAATTGCACACCAAATTTACTCGTCTATCTGATTCAATGTTGTTTCAGGGATTTAGGGCAAAATTACTTGACAGGGCCTTTACCATCCTTCATCGGGGAGTTGACTGATATGAAGTTCATGTGAGATTCACAACCCAAATCATGATTGCAAGTTTACAAAAAATGAATACATTTATTTCCCCGCAATTAATCTCACAGTTCCTCTCTTGAACATATCAGGACTTTTGGTATCAATGCATTATCTGGACCTGTACCAAAGGAGCTCGGGAACCTTAAGAATCTTATAAAATTGTAAGAAATATTTGTTATAACTATATGATTGTATTTTATCATACAATTTTAGATTTAATTTTGGTTTGAAGGGTAGCTATGCTGATAGCCTTCATGACTTATACTCCCTCCGTCTCAAAATAAATGACTCAACTTTGTATTAACTTTGTACTAAAGCTAGTACAAAGTTGAGTAACTTATTTTGGGACGGAGGGAGTAGAATATAAAGTTCGCATGCCTAACTAAAACTTTTGGTGCATTCATAGGGGCTTGGGCGGAAACAATTTTAGTGGCTCGCTTCCTTCGGAACTGGGAAACCTGGCAAAACTTGAGGAACTGTACGTATTTACTGAATTCTGGGAACTCTATATTTCTTCTGCCAAGCCAGTTGCTTCTTGCTTGGATTAGTCAGCCCCTTACCTAATGTGTATTTTTTTTCTCTGTTTCTCAATTACAGGTACATTGACAGTTCTGGCCTTAGTGGTCCACTGCCATCATCACTTTCCCAACTTACGAAAATGAAAAAAGTGTATGCCTATAGTTGCCGTGTTGTTGATATATTATAATGCTCCACACCATTCGATCTTATATACTTCTCCTCTCTTTGTTTAGATGGGCATCAGATAATGATTTTACTGGGCAAATACCAGATTATATTGGTAGCTGGAGCAGCTTAACAGAGCTGTAAGATCACTTATGTTCTAAATCATAGTAATTCTGTAAAAATGAAAATACTGCATGTTGTTTACACAATTTCAAAGTATATTTATTTGCAGGGAGGTTTGAAAGAATATTTTTTCAGTTTGATATAGTTAGCTACAAGCTGAGCTTTAGTTTGCGCTAAACATAAATTGTGTAGAAGTGGAAGATTCATTTTAAATAGCAACAGTTCTAGTTACGTGAGGCTTTCTTGAACGTGCTGAATCTCCTTGTGGCCTCTTAAGAAAATTTCCATTTAACGTGTAAGATGTTAGAATAGTACTTTCCTTTTCGGAGAAGGAGATAGTATCAGTTAATATTGAATTCACTTTCCTTTTCTTCCAAGGAATAGAGATATCTATTCTTTCACTACTTTTGCTGCATTCGTCAGGAAATGATGCTTTAAATGACTAACTAGATCTATGGAACTGTAGGAGGTTGCAGGGTAATTCTTTTCAAGGTCCAATTCCAGCTACTCTTTCCAATCTTGGCCAATTGGCAAGCTTGTAAGTGCCCATTGCCGGCGATAAGAGCTATATGTCATTCTTAAATGTGAAGGTTGCAGCAATGAAAATTAATTAATCTACTTCTGTGGTGCAGACGAATTGGTGATATATTAAATGGGAGCTCTTCTTCACTTGCATTCGTCAATAATCTGACATCTTTGAACACTCTGTATGTCATTCAGTTAATAGCTCAATTACAGTTGTAAAGATCCAAGTTTAATCCTAAAACATGTAATATTTTTTTGCAGGGTTTTGAGGAACTGTAGGATATCGGATAAGCTTGTATCAATAGACTTTTCGAAATTCACGAGTTTAAATTTACTGTAAGCATTTTATTCTGACGATAAACTATAGCCAAGTGCCTTTCTTGCAAAACACTGCATTACTATAGATTATACACTGGCTGATGACATCTTCTCTTTCTGATTTTATTATTATTATTATTATTATAGGGATTTGAGTTTCAATAATATCACAGGCCAAGTACCACAAACCTTGTTGAATCTGAACTCACTCGCCTTCTTGTATGGACTCTCTTGACTTTCAAAGTGTATTTGTACAAAAGGAAGACTTTCATCATTTTGCTAATCTATATAAATTTTGTTGTGACTAGATTTCTTGGGAATAATAGCCTTTCAGGAAGCCTCCCAAGCTCAGTAGGACCATTGCTTAAAAATTTGTATGTAATATGGTTCAATTTATTTACACAATAAAAGCAAGGCGTGCTTATGTAATTTCTAATGGTTCTTTCGTTCTATTATTTTGTAGAGATTTTTCTTACAACCTGCTCTCAGGAAGCATTCCTTCATGGGCTAAAAATTCACAATTGTAAGTTCCAAATTCTGAAACTCCTATTACTGGATGAACCAAATCCAGCCTAAGAAAGGGCAGGTTTCATCTAAAATAGGCTCCTGGGCTGACTTATTAGGCTTATATGTAGACATCAAATAAGATAGATTCTATATAAATCTGAAAGGCTGTTTTGGTGCATATATCTAAAGTATTTATGAATAAATTTAGATGCCTAGTGTTTATCGAGTGACATATTAGTCTTACAGCCTAGCACAAAATCGAGCAAATTATTTAAGAGTAACTCAAGGTATTTTATTTAAGTTATAGAAAAGAAGTCATAAAGATGCTATGAAGTATGAACAATGAATTCTAATTTTTGCCTGTTGATCATCCTACTTAGGAATCTGGTGGCAAACAATTTTGTGGCCGATAGTTCCAGCAACAGGTTCGTCCATATTTCAAAATCTCCTCAAGACCATCATGTATGATTATTATGTTCTCTCACCTCGTATTTTGGGTTTAAAATGTCACTTTGTTACATTTGCAGTGTCTTACCTGCGGGGTGGGGGTGCCTTCAGCGTAATACACCATGTTTTCTTGATTCTCCAAAGTGTGAGACTTCTGCATTTTGAAATTTTAAGAATGTACCCAATCTAAGACCTGCAACTGCAGTTTTACTAAACAAATGCCAATATTAAATTATTTAACCTGCTTGCAGCTTCTTCCTTTGCTGTGGACTCTGGAAAATCCATAGTAGGCCCAGATAATTCTGTGTATCAACCTGACCGTGCCAGTCTTGGAGCTGCGTCATTATATGTTACAGGGGCACCAACATGGGGTGTTAGCAACGTTGGAAAGTTCATGGATGCAAATAATGGAAGTTATATAATCCACAGTCCGGGCCAGTTTCTGAATACACTTGATCCAGAACTGTTCCAGAATGCAAGGATGTCGCCGTCATCCCTAAGATACTTTGGTATTGGACTAGAAAATGGAAACTATACAGTCACACTTCTGTTTGCAGAGTTTGACTTCCCAGACACCCAGTCTTGGAAGAGCAGAGGTAGAAGGGTTTTTGATATATATGTCCAGGTAGGTTGCCGCCATTAAGTGATAAATTAAACAGTACCCATAGCTAGTTAGCTTATAAGCCAGCTATAAATTTATTCTTCTTATTTGTATAGGGTGAACGTAAGGAGCAGAACTTTGACATAAGGAAGGCCGCAGGTGGGAAATCTTTCACAGCTGTTAGGAAGCAGTATACTGTTCCTGTCACGAAGAACTTTCTAGATATTCATCTCTTCTGGGCTGGCAAGGGCACTTGCTGCATTCCTACTCAAGGCTACTATGGGCCTGCGATCTCAGCTTTGAGTGCAACACCAAGTATATCCCTTGACTTGAAATAATGATTTTTTACCGACTACCATTCTCCATATTAACTTGCTAGAAACACATATTAAAGTTATGCTGAATGCAATCTTCTGCATCGTGAACAAAAGCAACCAAAAATACTTAAGCATCAACATGAAAAGGACACGACTATTTGGTGATGGTTATTTATTTAGCGGTAAGTAAAGTAGCTTCATTGTATGCACACAATGACACAAGGAAGACAAAACTGTAGATGTCATCAAGATTCGCTAAAATCCAAAATGTTTTAGTCTCTAACGGCACATCCGATTTAATGTCCATTTTCACCACTAAATCATTAGTGATGAGATCTTTGAAACTACATCCCATGTTGATATGTTCCGTCAACTCTTTTTTTGGTTAAAAGTTATCAACCTGCAGAACTTGAGTTATCAGGCTAAACAAAGGTAGCTATCACTTTAAAAGTAAATGTCATTTGAGATGTGTTGGTGACATTTTTCAAGACCATAACTTTTCACCTGGTAATGTGTGAGTTACCGTACTATTCACAGATTGTTACCAGCTTCAAATACTAATCTAGGCTAGTTGTATGGTCGACTTTTCTTTTTTGCAACCTATAAGTTACCCAGCTACAACATGTGGGTTACTGGGCTAATCATAAGTAGTTATTACTTTCAAAAGTATGTCATTTGAGATGTTTAGATTTCTGTGAAGGAAGTTTTAGATAATTGAAATACCTAATACACATATACAGTCTGACATTTAAGTTGCAATACACCAACCAGTTTACATATAATCATACCTTTCACATTTCTAACAAGTGAACTTTCTGTCAGATTTCACCCCTACAGTGCGTAATGCTGTGGTAAAGAAAGGTAGTAAAACAGGTGTGATTGCGGGAGCTATAGTTGGTGTTGTAGTTTTAGGATTGTTAGCATTTGCTGGAATCTTTGTTTGGAGGCAGAAAAAGAGAAAACTAGCGTTGGAGCAAGAAGGTACGGGATACACTAGGACCACATTTTGTTCTAACTGGGCAAAGGAGCCGTCGAAGTAAACTCGTTATATCTTTTGTGATGTCTTGCAGAGCTGTACAGCATTGTTGGAAGACCTAATGTCCTCAGCT
Source organism: Triticum aestivum (assembly GCF_018294505.1). Lineage (NCBI taxonomy): Eukaryota > Viridiplantae > Streptophyta > Magnoliopsida > Poales > Poaceae > Triticum > Triticum aestivum. The sequence continues at coordinate 18,619,044 of NC_057814.1, read as the reverse complement.
ATGGGGAGCTGAGGTCAGCTACTGAAAATTTCAGTTCTAATAACCTTCTTGGTCAAGGAGGATATGGGTCGGTTTTTAAGGTTGGTACATCCCATACATAGTCTTAAATATCAGAAGGAAGACCTGTCTATACGAGTAATTTTTTGTATTTATAGTTTCTCCACATACATGTTGATAAAATTCCTAAAATGAAGGGAAAGTGTATCTGGAACAAATGATGTTTGGCAGCGTGGTACCTAAACCTTCTTCCATTGATGAAAAGTATTGACTTTTTGCAGGGAAAGTTAACTGATGGTAGGTTCGTGGCAGTGAAGCAGCTGTCTGAAACATCTCATCAGGGGAAAAAGGAATTCGCGACGGAAATAGAAACAATATCTCGGGTGCAACACCGTAATCTCGTGAAGTTGCATGGTTGCTGCCTTGAGGGCAATAAGCCATTGCTGGTTTATGAGTACCTGGAGAATGGAAGCCTGGACCGTGCTCTGTTTGGTACAACTTATGTTGAATGACAGTTAAATATCTGCAACTTCAGGGTTAATATAGACAACTAAAAACTTAAACCCACATATGCAGGAAAAGGGAAGTCAAACCTAGACTGGTCAACGCGTTTTGAGATATGCTTAGGAATTGCAAGAGGTCTGGCCTATCTTCATGAAGAATCTAGCATCCGTGTTGTGCACAGGGACATAAAAGCCAGCAATGTCTTGCTTGATGCAAATCTCAATCCTAAGATCTCAGATTTCGGACTCGCCAAACTTTATGATGACCAGGAGACACATGTGAGCACGAAAGTTGCTGGTACATTGTAAGTGCATTTCTATCCTGCTAACTTTTAGGTTTATGTTGTATATTCTTATGTATGCTAATGGCGTTTATCGACGCCTTTGTCAAGTGGTTATCTTGCACCAGAGTATGCCATGAGAGGCCATGTGACAGAGAAGGTTGATGTGTTTGCATTTGGCGTCGTGGTATTGGAGACTTTAGCTGGAAGACCAAACTATTACACTACTGAGGACCAAAGCAAGGTTTATATTTTCGAATGGGTAAGCTCACTCAGGAATTCTAGGCCCTAGTATTTTTGTGTTATCGGTAAAACCCATAGTGAAAATTCCTACTAAATATTGGAAATATAGAGCTCACATGTCTTCACAGAATATTAAATCAAACCCTCTCAACACACAGTTTGGGCATATGTGAGTGCGTGCATCCTATGCATAGTGCTGCATTTTAGCTTACCATCTCGATGCTTACAGGTCTGGGAACTGTACGAGGACGGCCAACCTCTGGACATGCTAGACCCCAGGCTGGAGGACTTCGACAGCGAGGAGGTGCTTCGGGCCATCAAGGTGGCGCTCGTGTGCACCCAGGGCTCGCCCCACCAGCGGCCGCCCATGTCGAGGGTGGTGGCGATGTTGGCGGGCGATGTCGAGGCGCCCGACTGGGTGCCGAAGCCCAGCTACATCACGGAGTGGCAGATCAAGGGCGGAGGCGACACCAGCTACATGAGCTCCGAGGTCAACGGGCAGTCGAGCTCGGAGCCGGCGCCGTTCCTAGGTTCCGTCATCGACCAAGGCCGTTGAAATGATCCATCCATATGGTCGGTCGATTGATCGGTCCACAGCTTCTTCTTGGGGTAGAGATTCGTTGAGAACGCATGCAGTTTGGTGCCTCTACAGTCAGAATCTTTGCTTAAGAGGTTTCATACTTGCATTGTTTAGTAGGTTGGAGTAGCAGATAAAGTTGTATCTCTTTGGACGAGCATAAGATTTTGCAATAATTTTGGCTGTTGTCCTCGAGGTTTCAAGTAGACGGAATAATGTGGGCCGTCCAATATCCATGTCATGCCAACACTTGTCCCAATTGGTTCACCACAGCACATGTCAATCAAAAGATCCTCCTTCCCCGTCTTACAAAGAAGAAAGAACTCGTGCAAGACGGACACGCGCGCACACGAAAAATTCAGCTTGGGAACTTGTTGGGTTCTTCCCCTCTTGCTTGCAACGGCCAGCGTCTGCATGCCATGTCGGCATGTGGACTTGGTTGTGGCGGCGCCTTCCTCGGTCCTCCGCATCAGCCACTCAATTCCAATCCAAAATCCGAGACGCTAACTAAACAGCTAGCTAATTGATCAAGTGGCCATTCAATTGTTGATCCACTTGGGCCAAGTTGCTTCTCCACCGTAAACCTTTGCACGGTGGCAGTAGCTGGCTGGCTACACCGTCCTCCTGGATCTCTAGTCTTAGTTTTCCCATGCTGTTCGTTCCTGAATCATCACCTGCCGGAGTCATGAATGACCCAGTGAGCCGCCTCTATTTTGCTCTGCTCAATCAACAACTGCTCTCTATCACTACAATAAAAACACCATTTATGGTCGCTTTTTCTGGGACACTATTTGTAAGAAAACAAGCAGTTTAAACATGGTCCCTCTTACCTTCTCTTTTCACACGAGAGGTAAGAGTATAAAATAGATCTGAGCTGCTGATCTTATTAATTGGTGGTTTGATTAACTCTTACCTTCTTACCTCACATGTAAAAAGAGGAGGTAAGAGGGACCATGTTAAAATTTGCCATTTCTTTTGCTTTTGGAAATGCACCGTCCTCCCTTTCCTTTCCTTCTTTTGCTTGCTGAGAACATGAAGGCTGTTAACGTGAAGGTACCATCAGATTTATTGACGTTAGAGGCGGGCTATATGTTAAGCAAATGCAGACCTATAGATCATGCATGTATCAATTTCCTGCACTTACAGCGAAGCAAAGAAAAGAAGGGCCAGAAAACAAGAGATCGAACTAGAGAGCTACGTTTTCTACTCATTTTGGGCCAAATTGAGGCCATCAAAGTGAGCTGCTCTTCATGTAAATAAATTTTGTACAGCTAACTTCTGCCTGTACAAAATGAAGAACAAGCCAGACCCAGCCAGCAGCCAAGACGGTGGCTTCATTGGTCGAGACTCTCTTAACAAATCCAAGTCAACTCTCACAAAGAATTGCTGGCTATATAGCTAGCTTTTAATGATGTCGACTGCGATAGTTGAGCTGCCAAATGATTAATGCTCATGTGTGTACAACAGATATATTGATCAAATCAGGATGCTCAGTGAGATTCCAAATGGATATATATAACAACTTGTAATGTTGAGATGAGATGACATCCAGCTACCCAGCTGGTGGTATTTGTTAAATGTAGATGCTTATCAGCTACGAGCTTGCACATACCAACTGATTCAACTGCTTTCCAAGTTACTAGCAAATGTGTGGTGCACAACTTTGATCGGAAGAACACCAGACTAGTGACCATATATATCTTTTGTGAATGATACTAGTCCAGTAAATACATAGAAAGTCATTCACAATACAGAATAGATAGACAGATGCTACAAACAACCCAGAAGGACTATCTGAAAACAGATGCTACCAACAACTAGTCCCTATTGAATTCATGCTCCAGCCAACTCATCAGAAAGTCCGAACTGATGGAGGGAGGCGGGCAATATATTTCAACACTCCCCCTCGCGTCTAGACTATTTTAGTCTTTAGACGTGGGATCGATGTAGGCCACAGAATCGTTTTTATTTAATACTGCGTTGGCAGGGTCTTGAACTCAAGACCTCTTGGCTCTGATACCATATTGAATTCATGCTCCAGCCAACTCATCCAAAAGTCCGAACTGATGGAGGGAGGCGGACAATATATTTCAACAGTCCCTCCCAATGTCCCGAAAATGATAAAATATGGAATCTGAAATATACACACTTTGATCGTGGTTGAGCATAGCTACATCACTTGGATTCAATTCCTCGTGAACTCATAGAAGGATTTACAAACATGTAGTTCCTCCCACATGTTTCCTGGGGATTATACAAAGAATCACATGATATCATGTTTGTCGGGTGCTTATCATTATAGCATTGGGGTTCAAGGTTCACACTGTCACACCGGTCTTTCCTGGGGAAGAAGCTGTGTAGGCTTCTTACTGATTTCCTGCCGCGTATGCCACCAGGAGGTCAAGCATGTCCAGAAAGTCCGGCCCTCCTTTGGGAAGAGGACTGACGCAGCTGCGTAGATCGCAATGTATAACAAGACGGGGATGATGATGAATATGACGTTTCTGGATGTTTCCCACTTCCTAGTACTGCCTGCTGCGTATGCCACTAGGAGACTAAGCATGTCCAGCAAAATAGCCATATGCATTAGCCAGAGCGGCGGTTTCCGTTTGTGGCTCGTCGTCCATGGAAGGAGCAGGACAATGACAACAATTGAGGCCATGAAGGAAGTGGAGTTGCTGTAGAAGAAAACGTCGTACCGATGCTTGTTGATGTCGTGGAGGACGGGGTTGCCAACAGAGTGTCCATTGTCGTTGTCTTGCCACAGGCCTCCCGGTGGTTTTAGGCCTATCTGGTATGTCATACTCGCAGCCAGGATTCCCAACAACATGAAGTATTCAACCGTTTCTTTCTCTTTCTCTTTCTCATTCTTGTCCTTGCTGCTGCTGGTGGTGTTGTTGCTATTGCTTTGATTGTCGTTGTTGTTGCTGCTGCTGTTGATGTTGTTGCTAGTGGTGGTAGTGGTAATGGTGGTGGTGATGATGGTGGTGGTGGTGGTGGCAGCGTCGACAACACTAGTGTTGATGCTGGTGGTAGTACTGCTGCTGCTGATGATGTTTTTGTCGGTATTACTATGAACTGCTTCATCTTGCCCATCTTTACTGCTGGCTTCAGACTTGATGATGAACCAGAAAATGAAAACTAGAAAGGCTATAAAGGCTAAAACCATACCAACCAAGGTTAATACATAGATGGAGGTCTTCAGTTGTCGAGCGCTTCCAGCAGCATAGGCACCCATCAGGCCAAACATTCCCACCAACATGCACACATAGAGTGCATAACAACGTATACCTGGCCTGTATAGCTTCGGATTGACTAGGAGAAGAATGAGGGTTATAGACGCCATGAAGCTCGTCGCATTGCAGTAGAAGAATGCATTGTAACGGCGAGGGTAATTGTTGAAGAGGACAGGGAAACCTGCATGCCGATCGAGCCCTTGGTCATCCGCTAACCAAAAGCCACCAGGTGGGGTGAGACCAGCTTGGTACGTGAGGGTAGCGGCCAAGATTGCAACCAACAGTAGCACCTTGCGCTTGTCATCGAGATCCTTCAGTACAGCAGCACCATCCTCTGGCTCAGGGGCATGATCTGTTATGGTGATATGGACGATGACATAGACAAGGACAATGCCTGCCAAGGCGATGATGTAGAAGGATGCGTTTACGTCCCTAGTGCTCCCAGCACCATATGCAGTAACGAGGCCAAATAGGTCCAGCACCAGGGTTGCTTCCAGTGTGTGCCGGTTGAGAAGAAATTTGCTCTGGAGCATCATGATGACGACCAAAGATGTGACAAAAGCTGCCGAGTTGCTATAGAAGAACACTCTGTACCGAGTAGGATGTGTCATTTGGAGCACTGGGTGGCTCATCTTGTGCCCATCCTGGTTGTCTAGCCAAAGGCCTCCGGGTGGATCTAGGCCGGCTTGGTATGTGATGGTCACAACAAGAGTAGCTAGGAGCATAACAAGATAGCGGGTATTTTGCTGATGTGCTTCCTTCGCGCCTTCGCAGGTGCCTGCATATTTATTTTCAATCAATTAGACATGTAAACAACTAGTAAATAAATCAATAACTTTGTATATTTGCAATAACATGCATCTACTTACAAGAAAATCATCCATATGCACATAAATTGGTCGCTCAAAGTGCTGTGATAATTAATATACATGTACATAATAGGAGCGCTAAACTACTCCAGCTTGCAATAAAACCGTGCACACAAATTAGTAATTCACAATTAACTTTTACTGCCATTTTCCCTCTTGTTCACAATCACTTGCACGGGTTATAGTTGGTTAGAGGAATGAGTGATGGTGCCATCCTTGTCTTTATAATCGAAGGGGATTGGAAGTAATTTGGATAATGGATGGTTGTAGAAGTAAGAGTTGACTTATTTTCATGACGAAAAAATGATGATAGAAATTGAGAAGGCTAGCAAATGTACGTGTCGGATCTCATAAAATCTAGCACAATAATAAAAGTTGTTAAGGGATTACGACCAACATGCACAATTATTCCAACAGAGTGAGTAAATGTATGTTTAGGATACAATAATATCTAGTAAAATAATGCACAAAATATAGTAATCTTGGACGATGTAGTAAAAATATGTGACTTGGATAGATATTTCAAAAAAAAAGGTTAGTATTGGTCTAGAATAACTATTTTACACACTAGTTTGGACATATAGAGAACCATACCTTTAGGAATGCCGAACAGCACCTTGAAATTTGTCGAAACATCATGAAGCTTGGTCGTGAGCTGTTCCCAACCATTTCTGTAAGTAATAAACCACAGCAGTAGGCATACGCCGACAGGGACCGCAAGGACAAGAGTGGTATTGTCAGCCTCCCTGCAGCCCCCAGCAGCATAGGCCCCCATAAGGCCCAACATTGTGACGGCGATCCACACGTATGGCGCCAAGAATCGCACCGTGAAGTTCTGGCTTAGCTTGTCCTTCAGTAGCTTCCTCTCCAAGAGCAACACGATGATGAGCAGGGACACGGCGAACGAAGTGGTGTTGCAAACAAAGAAGCCACGGTACCGACCACGGGCTTGTAACACCGGGTCGCTCAAACGGTGTCTGTCTTGGGTGCTGCTCCAGAAGCCACCGGGCGGGTTCAACCCAGCTACGTACGTGATGGTGACGACAAAGGTTGCGAGTAACATCAACACATTGATCTTCTCCTTCTCTTCTTTCTTGGTTTCCAAGTTCAAGTTGGAGTCAGGATTTGATTTGGAAACGGAGATGGGGATGGAGTTGGAGTCAGGGTTCGATTTAGGATCGTATATGGGGATGGAGACTGAGACAGGATGCGAGCTGGTATTGTTTTTGGAGCTGGAGTTATCCCCACCACCACCATTGACCGAGACGTAGAAGAAAACAGCAATGATGATCAATACCAAAAGGAAGAAGGTTACCCCCGCGTAGATCGTTGTGAACGCATCCCGGCAGCTCCCTGCACCGTAGGCGCCCATGAGGCCGAGCAGGTCCAAAACCATCACCACCCGCAGCACCACTGTCCAAACATGGTCCTTCCTCTTCAGGATGATGAGGATGAGTGAGACCACGAGCGACGCGGCGAGTGCTGTGGCGTTGCAGTAGTAGAAGATGAGGTACCGGCGGTAATGGGTATCCCGTAGGATCGGATCGCCGGCCATGTGCCCTCCGGGGTCATCCTGCTCCCAGTACCCGCCCGGCAGGTTCAGACCGGCGACATACGTCACCGTTGCCACCAGAGTCGACAGCAGCAGGAGTTGCTCCTTGAACTCATACAGCTTTGAGTCTGCACAAGGCTTTTGGGGAGGCTTGCCGCTGCCATTTGCAGGGTCCTGCTCGGTTGGTGATGCATCTCCAGTTTGAAGGTTGTTCGTGGCCATGGAAGCCATTTGCTTAATTTGCTACCAAATGGAAGGCCTCTGGCTGAATTTATATATCATCCCACACTCCCACAGCCAATGTGTATTGCTAAGTCAAGAGTCAATGCACGGCGGCTTAGCTGGAATTGTGGGCCCACACACATGTGAAAAATGGAATCATTGCCCAATATTTTGTGTGACTAGACAAGACTAGCATTCGATGCCTCATGGTCAATTTTATATCTTCTTGTCTAGTTGTTAGTTTGTGTGACCGGCCGGGCAAAGACTCGGCAACTTCCTATCTTCTTCACCTAACAGATAATTAAACACGCCCAACTTGCGTTAGAATTTAGAAACGCACACCCTCATTCATACATAAAAAAAAATTGTCGCTGAATTGAACTATTAGTACACTCGAATCAATCATGCACCAACCACTGTGTTTTATAGAATAGATCAGTATGCCAGATTATATAGTTTAGACTGCCAACTCAATCGAATTTTAGATGGGTAGAAAAGTTGTTCGTGATACTAGATCAGTACATGGAATTAAGTTTGTATTACAACCGAGGTAGACCATCTTAGATAAAACTATAACGATTCATCGACTATAATCTGTATAGATAGAGTTACAAAGACACAGCAGTTTTTATTTGTAGATATGATCATGAAGGCCTAGATGTCACATGTTTAAATACTATTACGAATCAATTGGGTGTGAAACAATTATGAAGATGGTCTACCGAATATCATTGCTTTAGTTGCATTTAGGAAAACATACTGGATGAGGACCAATTTAGATATATAAAATTAAGTAACTCCTCTACAGGTTACCACAGAACCATCTCCCATGCGAGTGAAGCATATCCAAATGGTGCCCCTAACCAGTGAATTGGTGATCTATCAGCGACAGTGCTGCTACTGCTACCTCGTTCTCGGACTTGGACGCCATTTGTTTTGTAATATATAACTGTGGAGGAGGATTGTGCTCGATGGGTTGACCAACTACCAATCATTGCACAACTGATGGGGTGTGTTGGGATCAGTGCTGGGTAGCTGGAGCAGAGGGCCCTTTCACATGTAAACTTGGAGTCAATTGGATTATATATTGATACATATAAGTATAGTTTGCATATGTGATCCGAGAAAGAGACATGGCAATTTTATATCCCTATGGCTTCTCAGGGAGGGAGGGAGAAAGAGAGAGAGAGAGAGAGATCTGACCCCCCCCCCCCCCCCCCCCCCCCCCAATACATGATTAAATATCAAGAAACTACTCTCAACTTGCAGTTAGAAATGTACGATAACGTTCATATATCATCATTTCACTGACCAGGAAAAGGTATTATTACTAGCGTGTGGTTTAATCTATCGTGCACGAACTACTGTATTTTACTTCTCTATAGATTTATAAGGAGCTCAATTCTTTCTCTCACTGTTTCATTCGAAGGGTCATTATAGTAAACCAGTGATGCACAGAGAAGCCGTTATCTGTACCAACCAGTGATGCACAGAGAAGAGCCAAACTATTGCCCTATAAATGATTATGAAGCCTGAATACTTACTCGATGTGTGTTGTGGGCTGTGGACATATGAGCATATGCTTTTGGAGCTGGATTAGCTGGGAACAGAATCTTTTTTAAGGCTATTGTGTTGCCACCGACAGCATAGAGTCACAAAATTAATACAAGACATACCTGTTCAAACCATTGACATTGGGAGAGCAATACGGTGCGATGACCGTGTGCACTGCAACATCACCCACATTATCATGAGAATGTCACATTCGCAGCAGCAACGGTGTCATCCACATTATCATCATGAGGCACAGGCTGGCGTTGCACATTAGGACCGAATGATTGCTTCATATAATTCCCGTTGAGACTGCGTGCTTGCAGATACATATGCTCGCATCAGAGTCTCTTGCTCAGGTCGAATCTCCCTCCGTTTGTCGGACTCGATTCAGGTTTGTTCTCACAATAGATTCTCTTTCAGGGAAGATGTTCATCTTGCTTCTTGAACGCGATTGCCACTACCCGCTACGTTCAACTCGTTGCTGGTATATATCGCCTTGTACAGGTTCATCGCAATGTTTGTCAGTCATTTCTGTGAACACCAACTGTTCATACCAATGTCTCTTCGCACCAAGTATAAGTTGTTTTCATTGCCATCTCCAAACAGTGGTTCTTTTTCATATCAGTTTTGGTCTCTTAGACTCTTACTACAACCAACTGGTCTCCTCTAGTCTTTTAGAATTTAATGAAGCTCCCCTTTGTCACCACATTTTACAGGAAGCTAAAATTTCTCAACTTGGGACAACCTGGTACACTGAATGTTCCGAAGTGGATTTGCAAGCTGCGGGGTCCCTTTCCGAGGCAGGACGGCAGGACACCGTTTGCGCCTGAAGTTCAAACCATGAAGCAATCATACTGATAAAATGATAACTGGGCAGTGCATCTACAGATCCTTCTCGTTGTTACCATTTAAGATTTTCCATATGCTTACAGTTCCTGCACCGTTTTCATCTTGTGAACATGCTGGTATTGTGACGGAATGAACCAACGCTCTGTCCTACTCAGCTGGAGGAAAATGAAATGTACTACACCATACAAGATGCCTCTGTTAATTAACCTGCACATATTGACATGCCACAACTGGCTATCGGGTTCAGATTTCCATGTTCGCTGCTGCTGGCCTCTGATATGGGAAAGCTGAAGCCAACTGAGACGAATCCTGATACTTCTCCGCTCCGAATGGCAGAGGAGAGGGGGCCTCAATGCAACGGAGGCGAGGTAGATAGCTGCTAGGCCATTTTGAGATCTCAAAAGGAGATTACAGTGGCAATTGTTGGCCTAGATGGCAACAGCTCTTCAAACACACCTGATGAGAAGACCTACAATTATGAAAACAGGTCCTACTTCACTCTGTTTTTCTAGAGATGATTAGTTGCTCTTTATTTGTTGGTGCCACTATGTTTGTGCTTGTTTGTGAGCAAAGAATGAGGATAGCATATACTGTTATCCAAGTTCAGCCAAATTTGATTTGATGAAATAACACCCCTGCCATATATGGCATAACTCTGCAATTTCATCGGTTTCACTTTGCAAATTACTGTTTACCAGCAAAAAGGCCTCGTGGCGGTATCAGACATCCATAGTTTTATTTTGCAATGAGCAGCATTTTCCATCCACAATCTGTGACCATGTTTCCCCATTTCAACTGTCAATAGTTTCAAACCGGGAGCCTGCAGGCTAAATTGAGCAATGAGCAGACTGACTGAGATACAGACCAGAGCTTTGTGGTTTTCTGAACCAACATACCATTCATGTGTCTGTGGGCAGAACAGCGAAACGTCATCGATGAACACACGCTTGCACCCACCACAGATCAACAGGACATGGCACCCCACACAGCGCCTATCCACCTTCAAGATAAGCAGGTAGCTAAAACTCGGATGTATCTTTCATGTCCGGACAGAGAAGATGTCCGTTCCAGAAAAGGTAAGAAATCTGCTTAGGGGATTCGACGGATAATTGGATCTTCAAGAACTTATTCTTGGCAATCACAGAGTCGTGAGAGCAGAAGTTATGCTGAGTTGCTGAACTGGTTAGCATTGTCGTTCTGTCATGCATTTTGGTTATACTAGGAAAATTGCCCGTGCGTTGCAACGGGAGAAAATAGCATCCCTACATTATCCTTCCTTCAACTAAAGTAACATAGCTTGCAAGGCATGAGAATCAGGTTGTGCAGATGTGGTAGACATGAAACATTTTTTTTAATTCTCGAGTGCGGAAGTTCGTCGGCTTGTTTTTGAGCGCCCTCATATTGAGTTGGCGCCTAGGTGATGTAATCTTTAATGGGGTCCAGTTAACATGGAAACCGTTGAAGAGGAGGTAAATATGTGCCACAAAGAGATAATTATTTTTCAAAGGCCTTTGAAAAAACAGAGAAATTGACAGTATTTTCCTGGCTTGATTTTCTAAGGCGCAACTCTGAAATATTCTTTTACCGAGCAGTTTCGTGATGTTGATGGACCCTACCCAACTTAGGCAGATGAATCATCCACCTCCTCTTGACCTAGACCTATACATAGTTTGTTCCATGACCAGTAAAATAGTAAGTTACTTAACCAGTCAAGCTGTGAAATTGGACAAGACAAAACCATGTGTGGAGGCAAATTAGGCCTTTAGTTTCTGCTATCTCCATGATGCTCTCTCATTGTGCACACATCCATCCTGTAACATCAACAATCAGAACTAAGTAGTTGTTTGAGATCATCAACATTGACATGCAGAACCAACAAACCAAGGTACATGAAACTATGTTGTGTTCAGTTTTGCACAACTTTACACATGTACACAGTTTTAGGACAAATCGATCCAGTGTTGCTTTCCTATAAGATCTGCATGCAGATCAAGCTGGTATATGCGGAACCTAGCTCGTGTACCTAGCTATAGGAAACTTAATGAGATTGAGCTTTGCATAGCAACACACATGTACACACTGAGGAGGAAACTGAAAAGACTACAAAAGAGTCGTTCTTCATTGTATTTGGTTAGGATCCAAGCAGGGCCGGATAGCGGCCGCCCTCCACGCCAATTACAGGAAGATCCACACAAATACACTCGGCTGCCTTAAAAAAAACTCTCCTTTAATTAGGGGGTTTCTTGTTTTTTTCTTGAACAATCACCAATTAGCAATTTCACCTAATCTCCTTTAATACTTGTTTTCTTAAACGCCCTCTTTTAAATTTATGCAGCAAGCATGGCACTATGAATCTCATTAATTTCCCACAAGTTAATTAGCCCGAATTTCGTCTAATTAGTCCACATAGGACGCACCGCATCATTCTCTTCCTTCCTTCCAGTTTAATTAGCGCCCACGTAGTATGGATATTCCTTCCTGCCTATTTTAATAGTATGGATGTATATATCTTTCCTTCCCTGGACTCATTTTCCTTCCTTCCTTAGCCGACTTATTGAGGTGGTTGATAAGGTGTAATTCTAAGACGTATATATGTTGGTGCTTTCAGTTGTAAGGGGGCGAGGTGGTACTATTGAATAAGAAAAGTAAACGTCTTGACTACACATCCGTTGATATGGCTTAGTTGGTAGGTGTGTATGGTATGGTCTGAGAGATCGCGAGTTCAATTCCTGAGGCAAGTAAATTTATTATTTTGCCAAAATATCCGACCAGGCCCACCTTGGCCCATGCGGGGATGCACAAAATAAGCTATGTGCGGCCCATGCGGGGAATTTTGGTTACGCACGGCCCATACATATGGTGATCCAGCCATACGTGACCAAATAGGATAGACGGACAAAAATTAGGGACTAACCAATTAGTACCACCTTGCGTATATGTTTGCAAGTAAATTTATTATTTTGCCAAAATATCCGACCAGGCCCACCTTGGCCCATGCGGGGATGCACAAAATAAGCTATGTGCGGCCCATGCGGGGAATTTTGGTTACGCACGGCCCATACATATGGTGATCCAGCCATACGTGACCAAATAGGATAGACGGACAAAAATTAGGGACTAACCAATTAGTACCACCTTGCGTATATGTTTTTTATTTAAACTGAAAGCGTAAATTCACGAGAAAAAAACGTATTGTAAAGGTGAACCCGACAAAGTCAATCCGTGCTTTATTATTCGGGAAAGATATGCAGCCTGACATCAAACTGAGGTATGTTCATGGATCAACATGTAAAGCAATCGAAGGCCGGAAATTAAATAGTAGGACCAACAAACAAAAGGGAGCCCTCCAGCAGGCGGAAGGAATACCAAAGCATGAATACACATATGAATAACTAACTCAATATATCTCAAATATACATATGGTGCTCAATATCTCATAAGCTCTGTCCCAAGTTTACATATTCAGTTCCTCCCACATGTTTCTGTATACTGTTCCCAAAAAATTGAAGTACTAAGTTTGACCTGACAAAGAATCAGTTGGCTTCCTGATGTGGTGTGGCAGTCACTCTAGCAGTGGAGGCCGGAGTCTGGGTTGGCGGTTCCACAGGGCCTTCCCTGTTGTAGAAGACCGAAGCTGTTACATAGACCGCAATGTAGAGCAACACAGGGATGACGAGTAACATGACGTTTCTGGAGGTTTCCCACTCCCTAGTACTGCCTGCTGCGTAGGCAACTAGGAGGCTAAGCATGTCCAGCAAAATGGCTGAATGCATCGGCCAGAGTGACAGATCGTGTTCATGGAATGTCAATGGGAGCAGCATGACGACCACCACGATCGACGCCATGAATGAAGTGGAGTTGCCATAAAAGAAAGCATTATACCGGTGCTTGTTGGTGTCGTGGAGGATGGGGTTGCCAGCATAGTGCCCATTCATGTTGTCCTGCCATAGGCCGCCTGGTGGCTTTAGGCCAGTCTGGTATGTCATACTTGCGCCAAGGATCCCTAGTAACATCAAGTATTCAAGTCTCTCTTTCTCTTTACTGCTGCTGCTGTTGCTGCTTGTTGCTGTTGTTTGTGCTGCTTGTGGTGTCGTTGTTGTTGCCGCTGCTGTCAATCTTGCTGCTGTGGTTGTTGTTTCTGTTGTTGGTGCTACAGTTGATGTTGTTGTTGCCCCTGCTATCAATCTTGCTGCTATTATTGCTGTTGTGGTTGTTGTTTCTGTTGTTGGTGCTACCGTTGATGTTGTTGTTGCCCCTGCTGTCAATCTTGCTGCTATTATTGCTGTTGTGGTTGTTGTTTCTGTTGTTGCTGCCGCCGCTGCTCTTGTTGCTGCCGCCGCTGCTGTTGTTATTGCCGCCGATGCTGTTGTTGCCATTGTTACTGCCGCCTCCACTGCTGCTGCTGCTTTTTTTCTGTATCTAAAGATGTACCAGAAAATGGCTACTAGCAAGGCTATGAATGCTGATACAGCGGCAACCAAGGTTAACAAAATGATGGAGGTTTTGAGATGCCGGGAGCTTCCAGCAGCATAGGCACCCATGAGGCCAAACATGCCCACCAGCATGCACACATAGAGTGCATAACAACGTATACCTGGCCTGTATAGCTTTGGATTGATGAGAAGAAGGATGAGTGTTACGGATGCCATGAAACTCGCCGCATTGCAATAGAAGAATGCATGGTAACGAGGAGGGTAATTGTCAAGGAGGACTGGGAAGCCCGCACGACGACCAAGCCCTTGGTCATCCGCTAACCAGAAGCCACCTGGAGGAGTGAGACCAGCTTGGTACGTCAGGGTAGCAGCCAAGATAGCAACCAGTAGCAACACCTTACGCTTGTCATCGAGAACCTTTACTGCAGCATCACCACCTGCTGGCTCAGGGTCATGGTCTCTTATGGTGATATGGACAACAACATAGACAAGGACAATGCCCGCCAAGGCAATGATGTAGAAGGATGCGTTTACATCCCTAGTGCTCCCGGCGCCATAGGCAGTAATGAGACCGAATAGGTCCAGTACTAGGGTTGCTTCTAGTGTGTGCCGCGTGAGCAGATACTTGCTCTGGAGCATCATGATGACAACCAATGATGTGACAAAAGCTGCTGAGTTGCTGTAGAAGAACACTTGATACCGAGTAGGATGTGTTGTTTGGAGTACGGGGTGGCCGATTGTATGCCCATCCCGGCTGTCTAGCCAAAGGCCACCAGGTGGATCGAGTCCTGCTTGGTAAGTGATGGTCACCACAAGAGTAGCAAGGAGCATAACAAGATAGCGAGTGTTTTGAAGGTGTAGCTCGATGTCCGTGCTTGTGGAGGTGCCTGTGGGTATTTATTTTCAGTCAATTAACGATGCAAATAAATAGTAAATAAATCTTTGTGTAGTATGGTAATACTGAACACTAAATAAATAGTATTTCAATAAATCAGGCATGCAACTAAATACTAGATAAATCCAGAACATTGTATACTTGAAAAAAATAAGAATATAATGCGTATATTGAGGTACTCGATTGGTTTCTTAAAATGCTAAATTAATATACATGTATATACATTTTATTTTCTTAGATTTTATAAAGGACAAAAATATAACAGTTAAAGTTGTGTGGTAAAAATATTGACCACATCCAAAATGTTAAGCTATCTTTCATAACAGGAGTAACATATACTCCCTCCATTCCACAATGTAGTGCATATAGTTTTTTTTTCAAAATCAAACTTAGCAAGCTTTGACCAAGTTTATAGATAAAACTATCTATATCTACAATACTAAACATGTACATTATGAAAATATAACTCATGATGTATCCAACGATATGTATTTAGTATTCTAGATGTACCTATTTTTCTCTATAAGTATGGTAAGAGTTTGTAAAGTTTGATTTTTGTTAAAATCTATATGCACTACATTATAAAACGGAGGGAGTATTAGGTAAGTAGGTAACAACCAGCCATACCTCGAGGAGTGTTGACCCGTCTCTTGAACCATCCTAAGACATCACCACACTTGGTCGCGAGTCCTTCCCAACAATTTGTGCAAGTAACAACCACCAGTTGGAGGCACACACAGACAGGAACCGCAGCGGTGAGGGTAAGGACAAAGATGGTATTGTCAGCCTCCCTGCAGCTCCCCGCAGCATAGGCTACCATAAGGCCCAACAGAGCGACGGCGATCAACACATAGGGCACTGTGAATCGCACCGTGAATTTTTCGCTCAGCTGCTTCTTCAGCAGCTTCTTCTCCAAGAGCAACACGATGATGAGAAGGGACACGGCGAACGAAGTGGTGTTGCAAACAAAGAAGGCACGGTACCGGCCACGAGCTTGCAACACCGGGTCGCTCAAACGGTGTCCGTCCTCGGTGCTGCTCCAGAACCCACCAGGCGGGCTCAGCCCAGCTACGTATGTGATGGTGACAGCAAAAGTTGCGAGTAACATCAACACATCAATCTTCTCCTTCTCTTCCTTCTTGGCGTCGACGAATGACTTCACCACACTCCTCTGTTTCTGGATTAGCCTCACGCTGAGGAAGAACCTGGACTTGGAGGTGGAGTTCAAGCCAGGGGGCGCGATGGGACGATTGGAGTTGGAGTTGGAGTTGGAGGGGAACTTATCATGACGATGGAGCCAGAGGTAGAAGAAACCAAAGATGATAATCAATACCAAAAAGGAGAAGACTACCACCGCGAAGATGGTTGTGAATGTATCCCGGCAGCTCCCAGCGCCGTAGGCACCCATGAGGCTGAGTAGGTCGAGCATCATGACCATCCGCAGCACCACTGTCCAGACAATGTGCTTCTCCTCCAGGATGATGAGGATGAGGGAGACCACGAGCGACGCGGCGAGCGCGGTGGCGTTGCAGTAGTAGAAGGCGAGGTAACGGCGGTAGTGGGTGTCCCGGAGGATCGGATCGCCAGCCATGTGACCTCCCGGGTCATCCTGCTCCCAGGATCCCCCAGGCAGGTTCAGCCCGGCGACGTATGTCACCGTTGCGACCAGAGTCGACAGCAGCAGGAGCTGCTCCTTGAACTCATACAGCTTTGAAACTGTACGAGGCTTGCCGCTGCCATTGACAGTGCCTCCAGTTTCAAGGTCGTTGGCCATGGAAGCCGTTTGCTTAATTTGCTTATGAAATGGAAGGCCTCTGGCTGAACTTATATTTATCATCCTACACTCCGACAGCCGATGTGTATTACCAAGTCAAGAGTCTATGCATGCTGGCTTAGCTGGAGTTGTTGAGGGCCTGCCCACATGTGAACTTGGAATCCTTTCCCTATATTTTGTGAGACTAGACAAGACTAGCGCTTACGCGGTCAATTTTGTATCTTTCTTCTTGTCTAGGCCACAAGACTAGGCAACTTCCCACCTTCTTCGCCTAATACAGAATTAAATATTCCCAACTTGCATTATAATTTAGATTTAGAAATGTACAGCCACTCGAATCAATCATGCACCAACCACTGTGTTTATAGAATAGATTAGTATGCGAGATTATAGTTTATACTGCCAAATCAGTCGTACGTTAGAAGGGTAGAAAAGTTGTTCGTGATACTAGATAGGGAATTAAGTTTGGATTACGACGGTGGTAGATTTTCTTAGATATAATAAAATTATAATGATCCATAGACCATAACCTGTATATATAGATGCAGTTATGAAGATCTATCGGTTGTTATTTGTAGATACAACAATGATGTTCTAGATGTGACATGTCTAGTTATAATCATGAAGATCAATTGGTTGTGATCTGTTTGACACAGTTATGAAGATGGCCTATCAAATACCATCGTGTTATTTACATTTACGGAGATGTGATCTATTTACAGCTACCTCGTTCTCAGACTTGGACACTATTTGCCCCTTTGCTTTGCCATAACTGTGGAGGAGGACTGTGATCAATCGATCAATCAGTTCTCCCCTTGGTATCGTCAACTGCCAGTCGTTGCACAACTGATTGGGTGTGTTCGGGTCAGTGCTCGGTAGCTGGAATAGAGAGCCCACCCACATGTAAACTTGGAATCAATGGCTTATATATAGTTTTCATGTGTGTTCGGAGAAAGAAATGGCGATTTTTATATCCCTATGGCTTTTCAGAGAGACCTGATCACATAACTCCCCAATACCTGATTAAATATCATCAACTACGTACTCCCAACTTGCAGTTAGAAATGTACAATCACATTCATATCATCTCGTCTCTGACCAGAAAAAAGTACAGTTACTAGCGCGTGGTTGAACCCATCATGCACTAACATTGTATTTACTTCTCTAGATGCCATGCATTGATATGGAGCTAAATTCTTTCTGATTCATTCATCCAAAGGATTATTAAAGAAAACCAGAGGATGGGAGCGAGTGTTTGGTTCTTGGGATCCCGAGAAGCTGTTATCTGCCAGTTATGCATGGAGATCGTTCAAAGTATTGCGCTGTAAAATTACAAAGCCAGAATACTGTTGGAATTTCACCCACGGATCGATCACATCAAAACACCATGAACACGCGCACACAAAATTTTTAGCCAAAGGCACGTGTCGTGCCTCTCTTGTTTCTATTTCTTTTCTCCTTTTCCCTCCATACAAATATTGCAGCCCTAGTTGTGTATATATATACACGTCCAACCAGAGCAACCATAAACAGAAACAAGGTAGCAAGCTAATCGACACAAACTAGCACCTTATACGAGATAGACTAGTACTGCTTCGTACGAAGTACTACTTCTAATCCTATCAGGACTTGACCGCATTAGGCACGCACGTACACAGCCTGGACTAGCTCGGACAACATGCCGACAATGGAGTAATTAGACTGTAGAACTACTCACGTATATACTTAGATAAGATTACCTAACAAATACATACTTAAAACTTGATGTAATGCTAGTGTGTGGTGGCCATATGAGCATATGCTTTTCAGCTGGATTAGCTTGGAACAGGACCCCCTCCCGAGTCGCCCCCTCCCGAGCGGCCCCCCGCGTGGGCGGCCGGGAGGCCCCCAGATCCCGTCGGCCGGCCCTCCCCCTCTCCTCCTCCTCCTCCCTCGCCGCCGTCCAAGGGCGCGGCCAGGCGAAGCCTGCCATCGCCGGCGGCGGCGGGGACTCGGGCCCTCTCGCTCGGGTGGGTCTGGCGCGGGCCGGCGCCCCCGGGACGGAGTGTGGCGGCGGGCCGGACGCCACGGCGGGTGGTGGCGGCGCCTCGGCGACTTCGCGCCCCCGCGGCAAACGGCCTCGCGATCTGGTGCGTCGCGGTCGCCAGGGACGACGGCGGCGTGACCGGATCGGTTCGCGGCGGCGCGGCCGGATCTATGCCCAAGCGTGGGCCTTGATCGCTGGATTGCCGTCGGCACGGTGGCGGGTGTGACTCGTCGGCAGCTGGGCAAGTCCGCCGGGATTCTACCCTTGTCTGGTCCTTGACAGCGCGGGCGACTCCGGGGGAAACCCTAGATCTCCTTGAGATCGAGCGATGGCGGCGCTTTTGCATCGTAGTCCCTCTTTAGGGCATCGTTTTGGAGTTTACTACGGTTGAAGGGACCAGCGACGTCGGCGGCGCACGTCTGGTGGAGCAACTGCCGATGAAAATCGCGCCGACTACGGTCATGGCGGACGATGGCGGCGTCTTAGATGTCGTTCCCTTGTCGAGGCATCGTCGTTGCAGTCTGCGTCATCAGGCTCAGGATGCTCCGGGGGGAACCCTAGATCTGGGTATTCCGGATCCGATGATGATGGCGTTTTATCGCCAACCCTCGTGGGGGCATCATTTTGGAGCAAGTGATGGCTGGGGGATGGTGGAGCGGTGCTTCATCTCACACATTGATGGCGGCGGTTATCGGCGGCATGGCGCTGTGGAGGCTCGGCGTCCGATGCGCGGGATGGACTCGCGCAGGAGGAGGTAGCTGTCTGGCGTCATGGTGACGTCGATGGCTGAGTGGCCAGACAAGGTAGATGCCTCAATATGATCTGAAGACGGACCTGTGGAACATGGTGGCGACGATACACGAGTGCGTCTGACCGGATTGTGCCCCAGACCCGGTATGTGGCTCGGCTGGGGCTTCCGGCTTTTGATGTTAGGCTTAGGTGAGTGGTCTGGGTAGTGGCCCAGCTAGCACCCCTTCATCGTATGGATAGGAGTAGCGGCAGATGTTGCCAAGACGGTGGATTCAGGCATATTGTTGTAATACTTTGTAAGTTCCTCGAGAATAATCAATAAAGTGGCCGTATGCATCTCCCAGATGCGGAGGCCGGGGGTCATCCTCCTTTTCTAAAAGAAAAAGCTTGGAACAGAATCTTTCTATAAGGTTATTGTGTTCCTACTTACAGGGTACGGTCAAAAAAAAAAGCTAACACATACCTGTTCAAAACATTGACACTAGGACAACAACAATATGGCGCGACGGTCGTGTGCACTGTCACATTATCCACATTATCATCATGAAGTCACATTCACAGGCTGGCGTTGCGCATTAGTACCGAACAATCGCTTCAGATGAGATAATTCCCGTTGACATTAAGCTGCGTGTGAAAATATCAATCCGTCAGTCCATTGTCAATCATCTAAGTTCCCACATTTTGTTTGCTGAAGTTTACAGTCTTTCAATTAGATTGATTTCTTTAATAATGTAAGAGTTTGTTTTAGGAAGGAGTGCATATTAGCCCCATTGGTTGGCACTTTACGTGCTGCCTTGTACCTTTTGTTGGCATGCCATTGTTTTTCAAGCTTGTCTGACTTGATGGCATCTTCGTGACACTACGAGCCAGCTACCTACATCTGAACTCACGCTACTCCATACACTTCTCTGAGCCACTACCCCATTTATGCTGATTAATTACATGCATGTAGTAGGATAGGATTGGCTTTAATCATCTACTAATAAAGTAATTATTGGGAACTGGTGCTAATGCATGTGATCAGAGCCACTTTCATCCGAGGTGCTGGCTAAGCATTCATATGTCCTGTCTCTGGCCAGAGAAAAATATTATTATTACTGGGGCGCTTGAATCAATCATGCACTAACTACTGCATTTATTTCTCTACATGATATGAATTCACAAGGAGCTCAATTATTTTCTCTCATTCTTTCTTCAAAGGGTTATTACAGGAAACTGGAGGAGGATGCAGATTTTAGTTCTCAGGGTCCCAAAAGGGCGTTATCTGTACTGAACAGCTGTGCTTGGAGCAAAGCCTAAATACATAATTAATACTTGATTTAATACATGTGTGTGGTGGCCATATGAGCATATGCTTTTTTCTGAACTATATATTCTTGGAACATAATCTTTTTTAAGGCTATTGTATTGCTACTGAAAGTGTACGGTCACAAAATTAGTACAACACGTACCTGTTCAAACCACTGACATTATAGGATCAATAGAGCATTGATGGGCGTTTGCACTGCCGCATCATCCACATTCTCATCATGATGTCGTATTTGCAGAAGCAACACCAGATCGGACGACGCAAGCTGGCATCGCGCATTAGGACAAAATTAATGCAATATCTATTCAAAGTTTGGCAAGCGTTGGCACTTTGTGTATTAGCTCCCTTGGTTGGCGCTTTATGTGCTGCCTTGTGCCTTTATTGGCAAGCGTTGTTTTTGACGTTTGTCTGACTCGATGCCATCTGTACTACACAACTGGCTAGCTAGGTATGTAATTATTGAGTACTACAATTAACTATGTCATCAGTGCTAATGCATGTGATTAGATCCACTTTAATTGGAGGCGCTGGCAAAGCATCCATGCATGTTAGCATTCTGTGTTAACTACTACAGTTAACTAGGTACTCACATGGGCTTTCAGAAGGTTACAAAGCTACAAACAAGCGCCTTCAGTCTTCCACAAAGAAACTAATACTTTCCTCATGATATCGGTTACAGTATAAGAGCACCGTAACTTTGCCTTCACTAGCTAGTAGCTACCCCAAAACTGCAAATTCCCAACAGAAGCTTTGAAGTTTCAGAGCTAGGACCTTCATTAACCAATATAACGATCTATAATAAATCAATGATTCGATGATGTTTAGCCACAATTAAATCTAACGGCTAGGTACATGTATGACGAATTGAAGACGTAACTTTCATACTTGTCATATGATCCACCGGAGCGATGGCTATTTTGCATTTTGCCAGGAATTTCTGGCCCGTCTCTTATTTTTCTACTGTGCTATGCTTTTAATGGAGTATATCATAGTAATAGATCATGTCCAATATTTTCTTTGTAGGCAATAAAAACAGTGTTGGCTTTTCAAAAAGGCAGGGTAATTTTAGTAAGTTTCCTGATGACCTGTGATTAAAGTAGACTGCACAAAAGTAAAGGAATTCTCGAATAATCCAATCACAAGTCTTGATATACTTTTCTTATATACGCACGCCATGTTGTCATGTGGCGCATATATAACGTATGCCATCATCGTGGTTAGTGTGGATCGTATTTATTGTTTTAAGTAAATGCAGCAAGTTCCAACCTCAAGGCCTCAAGAGCGGTTGGTGAAGATAAGATGGGGAAGACAACAGGAAGCTCAACAATGGAGGCAAAGAATAAGCAGGGCCTTCAATGGGATTGTGGCCTTTTTACTCTGTTTCACATTATGTTCTAACCATGTGTGCTAGTAGCAGAGTAGAGTACTACTTAACTGCAATAACCAACACTAGTTGTACTTGCTTATTGAAATATTGAGTTGTGATATACTACTAGCCTACTATCTATTATGCTGATGTATCGTTGTGTTCCAGTGGGTAATCCTACAATACCACGTTTCATTTTTGCACGAAATTCCACTGCCAGAACAGCGTCTCTGGACTGAGCATGGGACATGGCTGAATGGTAGGAGGAAGGGTACCTGCGTCAACAGCGAGGAGGCCGAGGGAAGCGGGATTCACCATGAAGATCCCAGCGGTGGCGGCGCCTATGTACAGACCTATCACTAGTTACACAAGTTCTCCACGCAAGAAATTGAGCAGCAAGTAATCCTCTGCATAAGTGACGTCCTGATTTAGTGTAGATATATTCCATTTGTAGACATAATGAATAAATCAGGACAGTTACATAAGCATTATCGATTCTAAGGCCAAACAAACCTTAACCCAGATGAACAAATGGCGTAAATTTTGTTTGTAGCCCTTTCTCTGAAATGGTTTACTGCCTGAGAGACAAGTTTATTATGACTGCTAAATAAATAGATACCTCATGTTACTAGGATACTAATCACTGTGACTTCTTTCTACTGGGATAGCAAAGATAAACCAAAAAAGCAGGCACCTTTCCATGTGGGTTTTTTCAAAGAAAAGAAGGGGTCCTATATCATCTCAAAACTAAGTGTTGGTTACATCTTTCATGGTAGCACTGCGATTCTACATCCTACAGCAGTTAAGCGAACATACATTTTAACATTCTGAAGCAGCAGAAAATTGCACCTTGCTTGGCAACAAATGAGAAGACGCGAGTTATTCGGGGAACAGAAACTCACAGTTGGCGATTTGCCAATCTGCTCTGCTCCCATGGTTTCTGCTTAGAACGAACTTGGAAACGAAACAAGCTCCACTCCACCGAATTATCTGCAGCAAATGCTTATAAAATAAAATAAAATCAACCCAGATGACAGATGCGTCTCCAATAAGGCAATGAAATTTCTAGAGATAAAACAAAAAACGGAATTGTTTATTTGACTGTTAGGTCCCATCTAATCTTGAGAGAGGTGTGACGTGACAGTCGTTGGTAACAGCTGCGTTTAGATCTGGCAGCACACTTTGCTCCGGAAACACTAGTGATACACTGAGCCAGCAAGATATTGATAATATTGGGTTTGTGCAGACTACGCTGATGCCGGCGGTATATCAAAAGAAATGCTTCCAACCTCCTCCCCATCCTGAACACAACAAGAATCAATAATAACTATTACTTCCCGGAGATGGGCAATTTCATCAGACGAAACCAGAACAAAAAGAATCGCATACAGGATGCAGCTATGACTTCCATCACACTGAAAAGTGTAACACTGGCATACACTCAATTGGTTGGTTCGGTCCCGTGCTTCTCTTCCAAGTTCTAGGGTTCTTGCGTCAGATTGTCCAGTCCCCCTAGGCTTAGGGTACTCATAGGGGGGAAGGGAGAGAAGGTGGGCGGATAGTCCCGGGGAGCGCATGTACCTAGAGGGATGCGGAAGGAGAAGCGCCGGCGGTGTCGACGCGGCGGCGGCGGCGGCAGCGATCTCCTCCGGCGCCGGCCATGAATCCCTCCTCACTCTGCTTCCGTTTGTGAATGGAGTGAGCGAGAAAGGGGAGGCGCTTTATGTGGGCTGGGCTGGAACCGGCAGCTTACTGGACCGGGCCGGAGAGCTCAAGAAAAGCCTCTCGGGTTTTGGAGAGTGGTTGTTGCAATACGCTTTTGAGTTTTGTTTATTTATTTATACTCTGACTTTTGAAATATGAATTCCTTTCTGCTAAAAAGGACTTTTTTTGAAAAGAACTTCACAAGATGAAGATGTCTACTACTTGATCTCTGCTGAACTGTTATGTAGTGTATATGGATTGTTAGTTATATATGATTCATGTAATCAGTGGCCGAGCGTGACAAAACAATCGCGTATAAGGGACGAGCTATTGAAGGGCAACTATGTGAGCTTTTTGACCGTGAGGAGGTTATGTCTCGTCAGCGCTCCAGAGTGGACTGGCTGCACGACAGGGACAGGAACACCGAGTTTTTCCATGCCCGGGCCTCGGCGCGTAGGAGGACAAACAGGATTACCTCGCTGGTGCGTGAGGACAGTAGTTCATGTGACTCACAAGCTGAGCTCAAAGGTATTGGTACAAAAATTTTATGATAAACTTTTTACTTCTAAACCTTGTGCGTCTGGTGATGTTGTGCTTGAAGCTATACCTCGAAAAGTCACGGATGATACGAACGAGGATCTTTGTAAGCCATGCTCTATTGAGGAAATCAAAGTTGCCCTCTTCCAGATGGAACCTACCAAGGCTCCGGGACCTGATGGTTTCCCGGCTTTGTTCTCTCAAACTCACTAGAACTTCGTGGAAGAGGAGATATGTCATGTTGTGAGAAGCTTTCTGGACGGAAGACCTATACCAGAGGGGTTTTGTGATTCAGTTATTGTTCTTATACCCAAGGCTTCCAGACCAAAGCATTTGAAAAAAAATCGACCGATTAGTCTGTGCAATGTCTTCTACAAGATTGCTTCAATTTTTTTGGCAAATCGTCTCAAGTTGATTCTTCCTGTTGTGGCATCTGATTTTTAGAGTGCATTTGTGCCAGTGCCAGATAGATTAATCACTGATAATTCTCTTATTGCGCATGAATGCCTGCACACTGATACGTCTCCAACATATCTATAATTTTTGATTATTCCATGCTATTATATTATCTGTTTTGGATGTTTTATATGCATTTATATGCTATTTTATATGATTTTTGGGACTAACCTATTAACCTAAAACCCAGTGCCAGTTTCTGTTTTTTCCTTATTTTTGAGTTTCGCAGTAAAGGAATATCAAACGGAGTCCAATTGAGCTGAAAATTTACGACGATTGTTTTTGGACCAAAAGAAGCCCACGGAGTACCGAAGATGCATCAGAAGAGTCCCGAGGCCACCACAAGGGTGGAGGGCGCCCCCACCCCCCTAGGGCACGCCCTCCGACCTTGTGGGCCCCTCATGGACTCCCCTAACTTGTTCTCGACGCCAACACCTCTTATATATATCCCCAAATTAACCTCCAGAACAGAAACTAGATCGAGAGTTCCGCCGCCGCAAGCCTCTGTATCCACGGAAACCCAATCAGGACCCTGTTCCGGCACCCTGCCCGAGGGGGAATCCATCACCGGTGGCCATCTTCATCATCCCGGCGCTCTCCATGACGAGGAGGGAGTAGTTCACCCTCGGGGCTGAGGGTATGTACCGGTAGCTATGTGTTTGATCTCTCTCTCGTGTTCTTGATTTGGCACGATCTTGATGTACCGCGAGCTTTGCTATTATAGTTGGATCTTATGATGCCCCCCCCCTCTACCTTCTTGTACTGGATTGAGTTTTCCTTTTAAAGTTATCTTATCGGATTGAGTCTTTAAGAATTTGAGAACACTTGATGTATGTCTTGCATATGTTTATCTGTGGTGACAATGCGATATTCACGTGATCCACTTGATGTATGTTTTGGTGATCAACTTGCTGGTTATGTGACCTTGTGAACTTATGCATAGGGGTTGGCACACGTTTTCGTCTTGACTCTCCTGTAGAAACTTTGGGGCACTCTTTGAAGTTCTTTGTGTTGGTTTGAATAGATGAATCTGAGATTGTGTGATGCATATCGTATAATCGAACCCGCGGATTACTTGTGGTGACATTGGAGTATCTAGGTGACATTAGGGTTTTGGTTGATGTGTGTCTTAAGGTGTTATTTTAGTACGAACTCTAGGGCTATTTGTGACACTTATAGGAATAGCCCAATAGATCGATCAGAAAGAATAACTTTGAGGTGGTTTCGTACCCTACAATAATCTCTTCGTTTGTTCTCTGCTATTAGTGACTTTGGAGTGCATTATGTTATCATTGTTGAGAGAACTTGCACTAGTAACCCTAGGCCTTGTTTCGAAGCATTGCAATACCGTTTTCGCTCACTTTTGTTACTAGTTACCTTGCTGTTTTTATATTTTCAAATTACAAAAACCTATATCTATCATCCATATTGCAATTATATCACCATCTCTTCGCCGAACTAGTGCACCTATACAATTTACCATTGTATTAGGTGTGTTGGGGACACAAGAGACTCTTTGTTATTTGGTTGCAGGGTTGTTTGAGAGAGACCATCTTCATCCAACGCCTCCCACGGATTGATAAACCTTAGGTCACCCACTTGAGGGAAATTTGCTACTGTCCTACAAACCTCACTTGGAGGCCCAACAACGTCTACAAGAAAAAGCTTGTGTAGTAGACATCACACACCATAAGGTAACAACATGCGAAGCAACCTTTTTTTTGCCTTGAAGATCAACATGGTGAAAGCTTATGATCGTGTCGAATGGAACTATCTTCATCGTTGTTTGTTTAAGCTTGGCTTTGCCCGGGTTCAGATTGAGTATGTTATGAGGTGTGTTTGGATTATCCTAGGGAGCGCATGTACCTCGAGGGTTGCAGAAGGATGAATGACGGCGACTGCGACGTCGCCACCGGCCATGATTCCCCCTCACTCTGCTTCCACTCGTTATTTTTCAGAGACTGCTTCCGCCATGAACAAAGTGCGCGCTGAGGAGACGTGAACGCGCACCCCGCGCGCCCATTTGGGCCAGCCCACTTTGCAGTGCATTATGCCCCCTGTTTTTTTCGTTTCTTTTTTTGCTTTTTGCTTTTGTTTCCTTCTTCTTGAAATAATTTAGGATATAAAAAAGATCCAAATTTCAAAGAAAATGAATTTTTAAAAATTGTATGGGAAATCATAAAATGTTTGTTATTTTTAAAAATGTTCAGGAAATCATAAAATCTACATGGATTTAAAAAATGAGATTATAAAATTGATGTATATAAATAGGATAAGATATATATTTTTTAGGAAATCATAAAATGTTCGTGAATTCAATAAATGTTCATGATTTGCATTAATTAATCTATGGAAAATAGATGTATGTAAATACGATAAGATATAAAATGAGAATAGGCTTATTTATGAATATAGAAGGCATTAATACCATGAAATTCTAAATGAGCATTACTACCAAAAGATCCAAAGTGGGCATTAGTACCATTAGATAAAAAATTAGCATTAGTATTCATAGATTGGACCCGAATAAACAAAGGCATTAGCATTAGTAACATGATATCTAAAACAATTGTGTGTATCACATTTATGAACATTACACGTATTAATATCAAGAGATCCAAAATGAGCACCAATGTATCTATGTGAATTTGTTACAGATAATAATCATTTGAATGCCGATGATCAAGATGTATTGCATTAATGAATCTATGAAAAGATAGATATATGAAAATGATAAGATATAAAATTAAAGTATACTTATTTGCGAATATGTGCACGTGAATACCACAAGATAAAAAGTTTGCATTAATACATCGATATTCAAATTGAGCGTTATTATTAATAGATTTGACTCGGATACACAAGTGCACCAGCATTCGTTACAAGAGATGCAAAATGAGCATACTACATTTACGAATATTACACGTATTAAAATAAGGAGATCCAAAATCAGCATAAATATATATATGTGAATTTATTTGACAATAGCATTCGGATATCCATGGTCAAGTTGTATTGCATTAATCCATCTACGGGATTTTTTTGCCTTCAATCCATCTCTCTCTCTCTCTCTCTCTCTCTCTCTCTATATATATATATATATATATATATATATATATATATATATATGTATATATGTACAAGAAAATTATCAAATGAGTCTTATTTATAAATAGAAAGGGAATTAATACCATGATATAAAAAATAAGAATTCATACCGCGAGATCCAAAGAGAGCATTATTACTACAAGATCCAAAATGAGCACCAGTGTATCTATGTGAATTTATTTAACAAGAGCACTTGGATATTCACGGTCAAGTTTTATTGCATTAATCCATCTACAGGTTTGTTTCCTTCAATCCATCTGCGATAATTAGATGTATATACGTATGAGAAAATATCAAATGAGACTTATTTATATATATAGAGGGCATTAATACCATGAGATCAAAAATAGGAATTAATACCACGACATTCAAAGAGAGCATTACTACTACGAGAGCCAAAATGACCACCAGTGTATCTAAGTGAATTTATTTGACAATAGCATTTGGATATCCACGGTCAAGTTGTATTGCATTAATCCATCTACGGGAATTAGATGTATATATGTCCGAGAAAAATATCAAATGAGACTTATTTATAAATATAAAGTGCATTAGTACCACGATATCAAAAATAAGAATTAATACCATGATATAAAAAATAAGAATTAATACCACGAGATCCCACGAGAGCATTATTACTACGAGATCCAAAATGAGCACCAGTGTATCTATGTGAATTTATTTGACATTTGCATTTGGATATCCATTGTCAGGTTGTATTGCATTAATCCATCAACGGGAATTAGATGTATATATGTATTAGAAAATATCAAATGAGACTTATTTATAATTATAGAGGGCATTAATACCACGAGATCAAAAATAAGAAACCACGAGATCCAAAGGGAGCATTACTACTACGAGAGCCAAAATGAGCACTAGTTTATCTATGTGAATTTATTTGACAATAGCATTTGGATATCCATGGTCAAGTTGTATTGCATTAATCCATCTACGGGATTTATTTTTTTGCCTTCAATCCATCTACGGGAATTAGATGTATATATGTCCGAGAAAAATATCAAATGAGACCTATTTATAAATATAAAAGACATTAATACCACGATTTCAAAAAATAAGAATTAATACCATGATATAAATAATAAGAATTAATACCATGAGATCCAAAGAGAGCATTATTACTACGAGATCCAAAATGAGCACCAGTGAATTTATTTGACAATGGCATTTGGATATCGATTGTCGGGTTATATTTTATTAATCCATCTATGGGAATTAGATGTATATATGTATTAGAAAATATCAAATGAGACTTATTTATAAATAAAGGGAGCATTAATACCATGAGATCAAAAATATGAATTGGTTAGTGCCCGCTGGTTGGTCTATTTCAGTGGCAGACATAGGTTAGTGCCCGCCACAACAACTGTAGGTAGGAATTGTTGCATTTCTCTCTGCCCGCCAATGTTGTGCGTAGTAGAAGTGGCAAGCACCTTTGGCGCTCGGCACTGGTAACAATGTAGGCCTACAGAAGAATTGTTGCTGCGGCAACAGTTTCCGCTACCGGGGTAACATTTTAAAGATGCGGTTGCAACATTTTTGTACTTGATCATTACATTGCATTACATATACAGAATGTTGTCTCACCATTCAATCAATCAACTACATGCATAAAACACATGAGAATGTCGATACAATAATTATGAGTGTTAGTGAAGCAAACATATAGTATAGGAAGTGCACGACCAAAAACATGTCTCGACACGTCATGAACATTTCCACAAGTTGTTTTGCAGAGGTATATCTACCGACTTGGGTAGTCGCTTGCAATCCATGACCGCAATATGTTTTCGACTCGGTGAAGTCGTTCTCCATCTGGCTCTGGCTTGAAGTGGAACTTCCCGTCCTCATTTACAACCTCCATGTTGATGATTTTGGCCAACACCATTGGGGGGTGCTCATGGTCTCTTAATAATTCCCCTATGTCCATGTTCCTCCCCTTCTCCTCGAACACTTGATGATCTAGCTATGATTTCGCAAATATTGGCTTTCTTCAAATATTCATCCATGTTGGCCATGGCAGTAGCCAGACCTTTGTGAGGTTTTCACATTTGGTTCTTGGTAGCAACAAGCGCTCATGATCAACTTGAATTCTGAATGTTGTGTTATCATTTTTTGTAGTTCTTAAACTTTCGTAGAGCATCATTCATAACTTCCTCCAAACAGGTCCAATGCTTTTGAGGGTCTATCTTCGAATTGAAGAAATAAGCCAAGCCCTGCATCGACAATAGTGCGACTACGATTCAATGTCGGTCGCTGCGCAAAAAATTGAAGAAATCAACATGGATGAGATCAAACCACAAGGCCATGTATATGTTTTAGAATAAAGGAGTGAACGTTAAAGACATACTTGTGCGGTATGGTACAAAAAAGTTTCCTTATATGCAGTTGATCCTTTCCCCCATCGCTTTGGGTTCATGCAACACAATGGCTGGCTTTTCTCGTCGGTGCTGATAAACATTGCCCAATTCTCTAGCATTTCCACGTTCACTCACTTTGCAGGTTCACAAAATAGGTCAAGGCGGAATGCTTCAAAGGTATCCCCTGTTTGTGGCACAGATCGATGACAACCAATCAGGAGAAGCATATGCCCACACGCCACAAGGAACTTGAGAATTGCCTTTTGCTGGTCATGCTTCCCTCCCAATCAACTGCTAGTTCTGCATGTGAATACAAAGTGTACGATAAAGAGCTTGCGATCATAATCCATGACAAACTGGACAATACTCTGTGCCAACTGTAGCAAATATTTTTCAAGAGCAATCACACAAAAACTGTGAGAACTAATATCTCGTCTCTGATGGGTCAATCTAGAATCTCCAATTCCAATCTACCCTGCAAGATTATGAAATTTATAGTATGTTTTTCATGATCGTGCTGCTAAGATCGTGATACTACTTACCCTTAGCACTCGAGGACTCCTCACCGGGGTAGACACTAGAACATAAAACCGATTGCAACACGTGAACAATGTGATTGGTCAAATCGGAACGGCGATCTAAATTGGGTAAATATGATTTGCTTGTTCACGATATTTAGGGTCATTCGGTAATACGGCCATAACATTGTCATATGAACTCTGTTTGAGGTCTACGACCGGTCAAATCATTCAGAAGAAGTTATAGTTGACCTTGACCAACTATGTTGGTTTCGGCAACGTTTTGAGGGTCAAATTCGGCTCCCAAAATTGAGTTTCGGATGACATTATTTTGGTGACTGGAATACTTGCGATTGTTATAGCACATGAGATTTTGCAGATACACTGAACGTTCTGAAGTGAATTTTCTGCAAAGTACACTGAATGTTCTGAAGTATACGATATTGTGAATTTCGGTGAGTGACCAAAACATTCCAGCCATTCGGTGCCTGCAAAGTACACTGAATGTTCTGAAGTGAATTTCTGAACGAGACAGTTTGCGATGCCTCGAAAATCCATGTCGGATCTCAAGTTCAAAGTAGGAAGTGGCCATACCTATAACTTGTCAGTTCATCAACAACACCTTCACTGTTGTCATGTCAGATTTTGCAGATACTCGTCGTTCCTGGCATCGTCTTCAGCTTGCGAACATGCATCTGCCGATGAAGTGTACTAACTAGCGCTCTGTATATGTTATCAGGTGTGGAAAATGTGATAGACCATACACACCACACAAGATGCATATACTGTTATGCTGCAATTGGCCATCAAGCTGCTGGTGGCGTCTGATCTGGTACAAGGTAAAAGGACAAGCTGCTGGTGGCAACTGCTGGCCCAGATGACAATCGGTTCTTGGGGAACACAACGGAACGAGGATCAACCTGATGAGAAGACTTGCAGTTCTGAATGCAGACCCACTTTGTTTACTAGTACTCAAAGCTCTGTTTTTCAGAGATGGCCAGTCTGTTTCTCTCCTTTTGTTGCTGCCACTATACTCTGTACATGTTTGTGAACAAAGAACGAGTATTGCGTATGTCATTATCTATGTTCTGCAAATTTAAGTTGACGTAATACGACTGCTCTGCTATGCCGTTAACTTCGCAAGTTTCATCGGTTTCACTCCGCAAGTTACAGTTTTGTCACAAAAAAGTATGCTGCTATGCCATTAATTCAATGGACTACAACTCACAAGATGCCTATACTGCTATGCTGCAACTGGCCATCACACTGAAATACATATGAACAATCAACTCAATATCTGAAATATACACAGGATGCTCGCAGTGAGCCTAGCTCACTTGGGTTCCTTTCCTCATGAACTCAGTTTCGAATTTCCACATCGGCAGTTCCTCCAACACGTCTTGTAATGCTTGTCTCCCCAGAGGTAAAGTTGACACAGAATCACATGACATCATGATTGTTACGGGCCTGCGCCACCAACCTGGGTATCTGCTGCCACTTTGGGGTCTTCTTTGGGCTTTTCTTTTCTATGGCAGAAGACTGACAGTGCTGCGTAGAGCCCAATGTAGGCCAACACAGGAACGATGAGGACCATGACATTCCTGGATGTTTCCCACTTCCTAGTACTGCCTGCTGCGTATGCCACCAGGAGGCCCATCATGTCCAGCAAGATGGCCGTATGCATTGGCCAGAGTGGCCATGTGCCTTCGTCGGTCGGCTCCGGGTCATTATCGGTCGGCTTCTGGTCTTTCTGGGCCGACTCTGTGTCTTTCTTGGACAACATTGTTTCTTTCTCGGGCGACTTCGGGTCTTTCACGGGCAACATCATCGACTGAAGCAGCATGACCGACTTTGGTTCTTTCTTGGGCGACTTTGTGTCTTTCTCGGGCAACATCGTCAATGGAAGCAGCATGACGACCACCACAATTGAGGCCATGAAGGAGGTGGAGTTACTGTAGAAGAAAGCATTGTACCGGTCCTTGTTGATGTCACGGAGAATGGGGTTGCCAGCAGAGTGCCCATCATTGTTGTCTTGCCATAGGCCGCCTGGTGGTTTTAGGCCTGTCTGGTATGTCATACTTGCAGCCAGGATCCCTAGCAGCGTCAAGTATTGAAGTTTTTCTTTCTTCTTGCTGCCGCTGCTCTTGTTGCTGTTGCTGCCGCTGCTCTTGGGAGTTACTGGCACTTTATCTTTGGGTTTGCCAAATAAAGGGAATAACCGGAAAAGGACTAGCAGCAAGGCTATGAAGGCAACCACCGCGCCGACCAAGGTCAATACATAGATGGAGGTCTTGAGATGCCGGGAGCTTCCGGCAGCGTAGGCACCCATAAGGCCAAATGTGCCCACCAGCATGCACACATAGAGCGCATAACAACGTATGCCCGGCCTGTATAGCTTCGGATTGACAAGAAGAAGGATGAGGGTTACGGATGCCATGAAGCTCGCCGCGTTGCAGTAGAAGAATGCATAGTAACGACGAGGGTAATGATGAAGAAGGACCGGGAAACCCGCACGGAGACCAAGCCCTTGGTCGTCTGCCAACCAGAAGCCACCAGGCGGGGTGAGTCCAGCTTGGTACGTGAGGGTGGCCGCCAAGATAGCGACCAACAATAGCACCCTGCGCTTGTCATCAAGTTCCTTTAGTGCAGCATGATCCTCCGGATCGGGATCATGTTCTCTGATGATGATATGGACGATGACGTAGACCAGGACGATGCCTGCCAAGGCAACAATATAGATGGATGTGATTACATCCCTAGTGCTTCCGGCGCCATAGGCAGTGACGAGGCCGAATAGGTCGAACACGAGGGTTACTTCCAGCGTGTGTCGCGTGAGTAGAAACTTGCTCTGGAGCATCATGTTGACGACCAGAGATGTGATGAAGGCTGCCGAGTTGCTATAGAAGAACACTTTGTACCTAGTAGGATGTGTGGTTTGGAGCACCGGGTGGCCCATCTTATGCCCGTCTCGATCGTCTTGCCAGAGGCCGCCCGGTGGATCTAGTCCTGCTTGGTAAGTGATGGTCACCACAAGAGTAGCAAGGAGCATAACAAGATAACGGGTGTTTTGTAGGTGGTCATCGTCCGTGTCTCTGTAAGTACCTGCAATTCATCCAATCAATAAGTTATATGCAACTAACTAGTAGATAAAATGAACAGGTTTCTATATTCATTTGAAATCCATTAATATAGATTAGATATACACGCACAAACCTAAACATTTCAATTTTTACAAACGATAAAAGAAATTAATGATCGAATATGTGATCATGTGACTCGTGACCTTTCATAGATAGATGGAGTAAGGTATGGGTAGGTAGGTAGGTAGGTAGAGGTAGCGTGTCATACCTGAAGGAATGCCAAGATGGGCCAGTTTCTTGAAGAATTTCAAGACGGAATTATGCATTTTCGTGAGGGGCTTCCAATGGAAAACAAGCGCCAGCAGCAGGCATACACCGACAGGCACCATAAGGACCATGACAGTGTTGTCAGCCTCTCTGCAGCTCCCAGCCGCATAGGCCCCCATGAGGCCCAGCAGAGCAACGACGATCAACCCGCAGGGCGCTGCAAGCCGCTTTGGGATGGACTTTCCCCCAAACATCATCTTCTTTTTCCCAAACAACATACTCTTCCCGAGCATCTTCCTCTCCAGGAGAACCACGATGATGAGCAAGGACAAAGCGAATGAGGTGGTGTTGCAGAGGAAGAAGGCGCGGTACCGGCCACGGGCTTGTAACACCGGGTCGCTCACATGATGACCATCCTCGGCGCTGCTCCAGAACCCACCAGGCGGGCTCAGCCCGGCAACGTATGTGATGGTGACCGCGAAGGTTGCGAGCAGCATCAACACATCAACCATCTCCTTCTCAGCACGGTCTTTGGAGTCGGCTGCAAGTGACTCAATTGTGTTGATCATCGTCGTGACTCGCTTCATGGCGAGGATGCCTTTGAGGTTGCCACCAGTGGTCTTGATTGGGCTGGTGGCGGCACGGACCTTGTGAGCCCATTTGATGAGGACCTTCACCATAAAGGAGAAGAAAACAGAGATGATGGCCAATAGCAAAATGCAGAAGACCACCAGCGCGTAGACTGTTGTGAACGCATCCCGGCAGCTCCCGGCGCCATAGGCACCGATGAGGCTGAGTAGATCAAGCATCATGACGATCTGCAGCGCCACTGTCCAGGCAGGTTTGTTCCTCGGCAGGATGATGAGGATGAGGGAGACCACGAGCGACGCGGCGAGGGCAGTGGCGTTGCAGTAGTAGAAGGCGAGGTACCGGCGGTAGTGAGTGTCCCGAAGAATCGGGTCGCCGGCGAGGTGCCCCCCTGGGTTGCCCTGCTCCCAGGACCCCCCGGGCAGGTTCAGCCCGGCGCCGTACGTCACCGTGGCCACCAGAGTCGACAGCAGCAGGAGCTGCTCCTTGAACTCGTACAGCTTCGAGTCCCCGACCTTAGAAATGTCAGGAGCTCCAACATGTTTGTCAGGGCCTGCTCCTCCTCCCTGGCTCTGCTTTGCGGATGATGCAGCTGCAATTTCAGGGTCGTACTGGGGGGAAGCCATTTTCTTTATTTGCTATCAAATGGATGGGCTCTAGCTAGAGTATATATCATCCCTCAGGCGTTGCATGTTACCAAGTCAAGAGTCAAATGCACGGTGGCCAGCTGGAACTGATGTGAACTTGGAGTCGTGTCCCTATGCTGTGTGTGATCAGACAAGACTAGCACTCCATGGTCAATTTTATATCCACCATAAGCTTCTTGCCTAATTATCTTTTGTGTGACCGCACAAGACTCGGCAGCTTCCTATCTTCTTCACCTAATATACATAATTAAACATTCCCAACCAACATTAATAAATGTACAGCTGCATTCATACATAATATTTTTCGTCTTCGAATTGTGTTATTAGCAAGCTCCAATCAATCATGCACCAACCGCTGTATTTTATGCTAGAATAGACCAGTATGCGAGATTACGGTTCAGACTAGGATCTGTCGACCATAATCTGCATAGACACAATCGTGATGGTCCAGACGTGACATCATTTTAGGTACAGTTATGAAGATGAACTGGTTGTGATCTGGTTGATGCAGTTATGAAGATGGTCTGTAAAATATTACTACCTCCGTTCCTGAATTATAAGATGTTTTGGCAGTTTAAACTGAACCAAACATAGGGTGTATCACTCAAGTTAAATCTACGAAAATACATCTGATGTGAATTATTTAGATATATACAGTTAAGTAACTCCTTTACAGCTACCTCATTTCCGGACATGGACACCATGTGCTTTGCCATAAATGTGGAGGACCAGTGTGCCTGATCGATCGATCAATCGGCTGTCCCTTTGTATCGTCAACTACCAGCTGATGGGATATGTTTGGGGTTAGTGCTTGGTAGCTGGAACAGAAGGCCCTCCCACATGTAAACTTGGAATCAAAGGGTTATGTATAATTTGTGTATTTCCAGACCAAGACTTCACGATTCTATATAGCCGTAGCTTTTCAGTGAGAGACCCGCTGACTCCCCAATTGATGATTAAATATCATCAAGTACTTCCAATTTGCAGTCAGAAATGTACAATCTACCCTGTCTATGACCAGAGATATTATTATTACTAGCGCGCTTGAATCAATCAAGAACTAACTACTGTATTTATTACTCTACATGATATGCATTGACAAGGAGCTCAATTATTCCTCCCGTTCTTTCTTCAAAGGGTTATTATAGAGGACGATGTGGAACTTTGGTTCTCAGGGTCCTGAGAGGGCATTATCTGTACCGAGCAGTCATGCGTGGTCTAAAATAGGGTCTAGCATATTGTACATGTACACGTATTTGTATACGTATGTAATTGTATTTTGATCATCTATATATTGAGACGTGAGGCTGGATGTTAGCCACCCATGCAAAACCCTAAACCTACCTCTTCAACTTGGTATCAGATAGCCACCGGGCCGTCGCGCGTACCCTACGCCGCCGCCGCCCGATCCATCCGCCGCCGCCGCGTGCCGCCCTTCCGTGCCGCAGCCGCCGTGAGGTCCCTTCTCCGCCGCCATGCGCCGCCCTACTCCGCGCCGCCGCGATGTCGTCCGCCGCCCTTTCGCTCTCCAACAGCGTCGGCACCATCACCTCGCCCGCGGCTGCCACCGTCCCCGCCGCACTCGCCGTTCCGGCGAACTCCGTCCGTCTTGGCCGCCACAACTTCATGCTGTGTGTGTGGGGGGGGGGGGGGCATCGCCGGCACCGTCTTAGCCGGTGCCAACCTTCATGGCTACCTCGACGGCACCGCGGCGGCACCCGACAAGACCATCGCCGTGGGGACTGGCGATGCCGCGACGACCGCCGCTAATCCGGCGTACCACCATTGGTGGACTCAGGACCAGAAGGTCAAGGGCCTCCTTCTCACCTCCATGGAGGAGGACATCGCCTGTCAGCTCATCAGCTGCGAGACGGCGCAGGCGGTATGGACGGCCGTCGGTGCCATGTACGGCACGCAGAGCCGCGCCAACGTCCGTCACATCCGGCGTCAACTTCAGACGCTGAGGAAGGAGGAGATGTCCGCAGCTGAGTACATGCACAAGATGAAGGCCCTCGCCGACACCATGGTTGCCGCCGGCTCTCCGATTCGTGATGATGAGCTTATTGATCACATCCTCACATGACTCGGCTCCGCCTACAACCCCATCGCCGCCTCCCTGGGTGTGAGTAACGCACCTATGCCCTACTCCAGCTTCTACTCGCTCGTCTTGTCGTTCGAAGCGTTGCAGGCTCAGCAGAGTGCGTCGGAGGGGTGGACTCCCTCGGCTAACGTCGTGGCTCGCTCGGGCCCCTACGGCCATGGCGGACGTGCTCCCTACTCGGAGCCCTACCTCTCCCAGGGTGGGGGTCGCCCAACCGATGGCAAATGCCAGCCCGGGCAAGGCCGCCAAAGCGGCAACGGCGGCCCCAACGGTGGCCGCGACCGCAACTCCTCCTACGCCGGCAATGGTCGGCAAGGTGGTGGGGGTAACGGTGGCACCAACAACGGCGGTGGTGGCCGTCACAACAACCGCTGGCGCCCTCGGTATCAAATTCGCAAAAACTGGGGGCATGAAGCCGATGATTGCCGCAAGCGCTATGACCAGGACCACAACACTCGCTCCGCCAACTCGGCCTCCACCAACACCGTCGACTATCCTTGGGTACTAGACACCGGGGCTACGGATCACCTGACGAGTGATCTTGAACGCTTCCAGGTTCACGAGCGCTATGATGGCAAGGACCAGGTTCAGGTGGCCAATGGTGCAGGTTTGTCTATTTCACACATTGGTCATTCCCGTTTACCTGGTTCATCTCTAAAACTGCGCAACATCCTTCATGTTCCACACATCCAAGAGCATCTTCTTTCTGTCTATCGCCTTGTTTGTGATAATGACGTGTTTGTTGAATTTCACCGTCGTATTTTCTTTGTTAAGGACAAAGCAACCAGGCGTGTCATTCTTCAAGGTAGCAGTCGTGGGGGGTCTATCCGATTCCCTTTACTCGTGCATCGTCCTCGTCATCTCACCATGCTTCATTGAGTGTCCGAGTTTCGTCGCCGCAATGGCATCAACATCTAGG
This sequence comes from Triticum aestivum, assembly GCF_018294505.1. NCBI lineage: Eukaryota > Viridiplantae > Streptophyta > Magnoliopsida > Poales > Poaceae > Triticum > Triticum aestivum. The sequence goes on along the minus strand of NC_057814.1, from coordinate 18,580,302 downwards.
TCATCCTACCAATAATGTGGTCACCTCCATTGTTCGGAGCCATGATCTTCGCTGTTCTAGTTCAAATACTTCACCATTAGTGTGTGATGCATGTCAGTGTGCTAAGAGTCATCAACTACCGTATTCTACATCTTATCATGTCACTACTGTACCTCTTGAATTAATACATTCAGATGTTTGGGGTCCCGCTATTGCGTCTTCGGAGGGGGGGGGGGTACAAGTATTATGTTAGTTTTGTTGATGATTACACGCTTCACTTGGATTTATTTGCTTAAACATAAGTCTGATGTTAAGCAAGTCTTCTATAACTTCCAGGCTCATGTCGAACGCCTTTTGGATTGCAAAATCAAGGCCGTTCAGTCCGACTGGGATGGTGAATACCACAAGCTCCATCGCATTTTCAACGCACGGGCATCTCCCACCATGTGTCGTGTCCACATACATCTCAGCAGAACGGTATTGCCGAGCACAAACACCATCATTTGGTCGAGACCGACCTCGCCTTATTGGCGCACTCGTCTCTCCCACTCCGGTTTTGGGATGAGGCTTTTCTTACGGCTTGTTATCTCATCAACCGTATGCCCGCTCCGGTTCTCAACAAAGACACGCCCCTGTTCCGCCTGTTTCATGTTCAGCCCAATTATTCCTCTCTCAGGATTTTTGGTGCGCTTGCTGGCCTAGTCTCCGCAAGTATAATGCTCACAAGCTGGAGTTCCGTTTCAAGATGTGTGTCTTTCTTGGTTATAACCCTCTGCATAAGGGCTATAAGTGTCTTGATCGCACCTCGGGTAGGATCTACATTTCTCATGATGTTGTTTTTGACGAGTCAGTTTTCCCTTACTCCAGCCCATGTGTCTTGGTTGACATTGCTTCTATTGAGCACGCCCTCACTTTTCCATCTAATGAACCGGTTTCGGATGTCCATGTGCGGAAATACGACCTGTCCTATTTGTCACCTGACTTGTTTTCTGCAGATGCTGCTCTAATTTCTTCTCAGGAACCCGTTGTCGCACCTGCATCCGCCGGCACGATCGACGTGCATGGCCCCAACGTGCATGCCACACCTCCCGAGGCAGCCTTGTCGGCCTCGCCCGCGGGCTCGTCCGCGGTCCCGTCTGCCTCGCCCGCTGGCGCGACTGCGGGCCCGACTGGGTCGCCCGCTGCGTCCCCTGCCTCGCCTGGGTCGGCTCAGCACGCCTCACCTTCTTCTGTCGTCGCCGGGTCGCCAGCCGCGTCGCCTGGGTTGCCGTCTCAGCCTAGCTCTCCCTCGTCGCCTGCTTCGGCCTAGGCCGACGCGTCACCCCGGCCCGTGTCGCCTGTTGCTGACGATCATTCAGCCGCGACACCACTGGCTGGGTCTCCCTCGTCGCCGCCACCATCTACCGGTGATGTAGCTCCGGGGCACACTATGGTCACCCGTCACCGCGATCATACGCGTAAGGCCAAGACATACACGGATGGCACGGTACGGTACGACACTCGTCGGCGTGCATTCTTCACCGCACCCACTTCTCATCGTGACACTCTTGGTGAACCGGCTTGGCGTGCCGCCATGTCTGAGGAATTTGCTGCCCTTCGTCACATGAACACGTGGGTGTTGGTGCCTCGGCCTCCTGGTGTTAATATTGTGGGCTGCAAGTGGATTTTTAAGACCAAGCATTGTCCGGTGGTTGTGTTGACAAGCACAAAGCTCGCCTCGTTGCTCGCGGTTTTACTCAACAGCAAGGGATCGACTATGGAGATACTTTCAGCCCTGTGGTGAAGCCTACCACGGTTAGTTTGGTCCTCTCTCTTGGTGTCTCCCACGGTGGTGTCTTCGACAGATTAATGTGAGTAATGCTTTTCTCCACGGTTTTTTGGCCGAAGATGTCTACATGCAGCAACCCCCTGGTTTTGAGGATGCTTGTTATCCCTCTCATGTCTGCAAACTCCAGCGGTCCATCTACGGGCTCAAACAGTCGCCGCGTGCCTGGTATGCTCGGTTGAGTCAGCGTCTCTCACAGCTTGGCTTTGTTCCCTCCAGGGCAGATGCATCCTTGTTCATATTTTCACATGGTGCTATTCAGATATACATGCTGGTGTATGTTGATGATATTGTGATTGCTGGTTCTACACCTACTGTGGTGGATCGCCTTGTGTAGTCTTTGTCTGCGAGTTTTCCCATCAAAGACTTGGGCAGACTGGAGTACTTTCTTGGCTTAGAAGCGTCCTTTCATTCAGGGGGCGTGACATTGACGCAGAAAAAGTATGCACTTGATCTTCTTCATTGCGTCAACATGGAGAACTGCAAGTCCACTTCTACTCCACTTGCGCCATCCGAGAGCCTCTCGCGTCACAGTGGTGCATTGCTGAGTACCGATGACTCTTTCAGGTACCGCAGTGTAGTTGGAGCACTTTAGTATCTGACACTCACTCGTCCAGACATCTCCTTTGCTGTGAACAAAGTGTGCCAGTTCCTGTCTCAGCCTACGGAGGTTCATTGGGAAGCAGTTAAGCGTATTCTGAGGTATGTCAAAGGTATGATAGACACGGGACTATGGATTCTTAAGTCCAGATTTACTGGAGTCAGTATATTCACTGATGCAGACTGGGCAGGTTGTGTTGATGACAGGCGTTCTACTAGTGGCTTTGCTGTATTTGTTGGACCTAATCTTATATCTTGGAGTTCTAAAAAGCAGCCTACAGTCTCGAGGTCTAGCACCGAGGCAGAGTATAAAGCATTGGCCAATGGCGCGGCTGAAGCCGTTTGGATAGACACAGTTCTCACAGAACTTGGAGTCACACGGCAGCGCACACCCATATTGTGGTGTGATAACTTAGGGGCAACTTACTTGACGGCGAATCCAGTGTTTCATGCTCGTACCAAACACATTGAGATTGATTTCCATTTTGTGAGAGAACGAGTAGTTGTTGGTAAACTGGAAGTCAAGTTTATCTCAACTGATGATCAGTTAGCGGATGTATTTACTAAACCCGCTACTCGACAGATGCTAGACCGTTTTAGAACCAATCTAAATCTTGTATGTAGTTCAGATTGAGGGGGCATGTAAAATAGGGTCTAGCATATTATACATGTACACGTATTTGTATACGTATGTAATTGTATTCTGATCATTTATATATTGAGACGTGAGGCTGGATGTTAGCCACCCACGCAAAACCCTAAACCTACCTCTTCAACTCGTGGAGCAAAGCCTGAATACATACTTAATACTTGATGTAATACCCCCTTCTTCCCGGAATAAGTGTCCTTGTCCCAGAATAAGTGGAACTTAAGTTGTACTAAATTAAGAACGCTTAATTTGGGACGGAGGGAGTACAAGTTTGTGGTGGCCATATGAGCATATGCTTTTTTGAGCTAGATATGCTTGAAACATAATCTCATTTTTAAGGCTATCGTATTGCTACTGACAGCGTATGGTGACAAAATCAATGCAACACATACCTGTTCGAGACCATTGACCTTACGAGAGCAATACAGCATCGAGGCATTTGCACTGCTACGTCATCCACTTTCTCATCATGATGTCACATTTGCAGAAGCAACACTGGATTGGACGGCGCAAGCTGGCGTCGCACATTAGGGCAAAATTAATGCAACACCTATTCAAACCAATGGCCTGGCGTTCGCCTTTATATAATTCCCATTGACATTAAGCTCTGTGTGAAAATATCAACCCATCAGTCCTGTGTTAAGCATCTAAGTACCCAGATTTTTGTTTCGTAAGTTTACAATTTTCAGCTCTATCAATTTTGCCATTTGGTTTTTCGTTTTAGTATCCTAACTCCCTAAGGACCGGATCTCTTTGAAGTAATGATCAGGACCCCACATTGCAGTAGTTATAATGTACTCCCTTCCTAACAAAATATAAGATGTTTTTGTGTAGTTTGCTACAAAAAAATGTCCTATATTTTGTTACAGAGGGAGCAAATAATAATCAGGGTATGTACTTTCCTAAGGCTTCTCACTTTCCTTGCCTTTGAAACTAAAAATCTTATAAGATTTGCCATTTTCCCTGTCTTAGAGAAAAAACTTACATATATATGGCGTACATTTTAGGAAGGAATACATAACTACATATTAGCTCCCTTGGTTGTTTTTTAAGTTTGTCCGAGTTGATGCCATCTGTACTAGACTACCGGCTAGTTAGGTACATCTGAAATAATTATTGAGGACTACTACAATTGGCTATGCCATACGTGCTAATGCATGTTTTTTTTAGAAAAGAATGATGACCCCGGCCTCTGCATCTGGACGATGCATACGGCCACTTTATTAATTATTCTCACAGGACCTTACAAAGAAATACAACAGTAAGACTAAAGCCGCCATCTAAGCAACAGACTATCGCTACACCTATCCAGTTGATGAAGGGGCTCAGATAGCCTGGACCTAATACCAAACAAGTATCGCAGCCAAACCTAACATCTAAGACTTGGGGTCCCATTCAGGACGCCTGCCTGGCATGGGTTTCACCGGTCCGGCGTGCACTCAGAGGCCGCCGCCGCCAACTGCCACCGCTCCATCTTCAGAACTGTACTGATGCATCAACCTTGCTCGGTCCGGCTATAGTCGACGCCACCACGACGCCCAACGACACCTCCTCCCTGCGTGCAAACAGCTAAGCACGTCGCGGTCGCCACTGATACACCTCAGCACCATGCTGCCAAGTACCACCAGCCGACACAGCTTGAAGTCTTTGGAAGATCTGTCGTGCACAGCACCTGCCGATCAGGCATGACAAAGCGTAGCACCTATCGGTCAGGCATGACTTGACATCTCCACCGAAGCTCCGTGCAAGGCGAAGCCGCTCCACCTCCAGCCTCTCTGAACGGGAGCACCCCAGGAAGACACGGCGAAGAGTTGAGCACCACAATCACCACGAGAGCCGGACCAGCCGACCGCCATGGCGAAGCGACACCACTAAAAAGAGAACCGCCGCCATCAGGAACGCCAAGAACGCGCTGCAGCTGTCCCACCTCCCGGCGTACCCAAAGCGGCGCCTTCAAGAAGGTGACCAAGCCGGGCACCGCGGCCGCCCAACCAAAGTTGTGGGTTTTCACCCGGGTGCAGGGGGAGGACGAGGGGGAGTGAGCTGGATCTCGAAGCCGCCTTCAAGAAGGAAACAGCGCCCGGAGCCCCGCCGGCGTCGTGGCCGCCGCAGCTGGCCAAGAAATTACTCCGATCCAGAGCTCGCAACCCCACATCCGCGCAGTCAGCCACCGGATCCGGCAGGACTGACGAGGAGGAAGCAGCAGCACGGGGGCATCGTCTTCAGATCTGGCGAAGGAGAGCAGCAGGGGATCCCTCCAACGCGGCACCCGCATCCACCGCCAACTCGCCGCCCACGCGGCCGGGAAGACGCCGCCCTCAACACCGGCGAGCGCCGCTCGCCCAGGACGCCGCCGCCCTCACCAGCAGAGGCCGCCGCCTCAAACCCTAAGCCCGAGCCCGAGCGGCGTTGCGGCCGAGGGCCTCGCCGCCACCCTCATCGGCGGTTCCCGTCTCCGGCGGCGGCGAGGACAGGAATCGAGAGGGGGGGAGGAGGACAGGGAGATAGGTCGCCCCCGAGTCGCCCTCGAGAGCGTGACGCGACGGAACGGGGGAACGGGGGCCTCCGTGCTAATGCATGTGATCAGATCCACTTTAATTGAGGCGCTGGCAAAGCATCCATGCGTGCTAGCATTCTGTGTTAACTACTACAGTTTAACTATGGTACTCACACGGGCCTTGAGAAGGTTACAAAGCTACAGTCAAGCGCCTTGAGTCTTCCACAAAGAAACTAGTACTTTCCTCATGACATGGGTTTCACTATAAAAGCACTGCAACTTTGCCTTCACTACCTAGTAGCTACCCCAAAACTGCAAATTCCAGAAGCTTCAAAGTTTCAGAGGTTGGCGCTTCATTAGCCAATATAAGAATCTATAACAAATCAATGATTGGATGATGTTCAGGTACAATTATAAAAATCTAAGGGCTAAATGATGCTTAGGTACAGGTATGAAGATATAACTTTCATACTTGTCATATAAAGGATGATCCACCGGGGAGATGGTTATTTTGCAGTTTGCCAGGAATTTCTGTCCCATTTCTTATTTTTCAACTGTGCGGTGCTTTTAATGGAGTACATGTTATTAGATTATGCCCTATATTTGCTTTGTAGGCAATAACAGTAGTGTTGGCTTTTCAGAATGGTAGGGCAACTTTAGTAAGTTTCCTGATTTTTTTTCCAAAAAGGGGGGACCCCCGGCCTCTGCATCAGAATGATGCATACGGTCATCTTATTAAACAAATAAATAGGTTCCAACAAGATCTTAAAGTCTCAAAACTAACAAAGAAGAGCTCACACAGAGCCAAAAGGGCTAGAAGACAAACTAGCCAAATAAAGGACGCCACAACCGGCCGGCAAAAGAAAGGTAGGTAAACTAATTGCCTATCCTATTGCATGACCGCCATCCAAACCGGTTGAAGATATTCCGTGCTACCATCTCCCAGCGGATAGACCCAGTAACCAAACGCTCCCTGGCCTCCGTCGGGGTGAGTAGCGACCACAAACGGATCAACGCCGTGGCTCGAAAAATAACCTGCAAAAAATGAATGTTTGTTGTCCTGTTAAAAAACAAATCGTTTCTGCAGTTCCAGACTGCCCATAATAAAGCACAGACTCCTACACGAATATGTCTCGCTGTTTCGGGTCCTATCCCGTTAAGCCACGTTCCAAATAACGTGTTGACAGAACTCGGTGGAGTAATATTAAAAGCAATATGGACGGTCCTCCATAAAACTTTGGCTAGCGGGCAATCAAGAAAAAGGTGTTTGATCGTTTCATCCCGATCACAGAAACTACACCTAGTAGGTCCTGTCCAATTACGCTTTGTCAAATTGTCCTTGGTTAAAATAACATGTTTATGGAGAAACTATATAAACACTTTGATTTTCAAAGGGACTTTGACAGCCCAAACATGTTTGGAACTAGGAATAAAGCTTGAATTGATAACATCAACATACATTGATTTAACTGTAAATACTCCAGACCTAGTAAGCTTCTAGCGTAATTTATCGGGTTGTTGAGAAAGTTGAACCTCCATCAGTCTACTTACTAGATGGAGCCATTCTTCCCAACGATTACCCACTAGCGTCCTTCTGAACTGAATATTAAGGCGGATAGAATGAAGTACCGTTGCAACGAACACCTCATGTCGTTGAACAATATGATACAAAGACGGGTATTGAATGGCTAGGGGTGTCTCTCCGAGCCAAGTATCCTCCCAGAATCGCATACTAGCACCATTACCAATGATAAACTTTGTCCTAGTAAACAAGGTTAGTTTGACTTTCATAAGCCCTTTCCAAAAAGGTGAGTCAGTCGGCCTTATTGTCACCTGAGACAAAGTTTTGGTGTGGAGATACTTGCTACGGAGGATTTGCGCCCAAGTGGCACCAGTCTCACTCGATAACTTCCACAGCCACTTGCTGAGAAGACATCTGTTCTTGACCTCAAGATTCTCAATACCAAGACCCCCTTGTTCTTTCGGTCTACAGATGATATCCCATTTGGCGAGACGGTATTTTCTTTTTAGTTCATCACCCTGCCAGAAGAAACGTGATCGATAGAAGTCCAGTCTTTTCCTAACTCCAACTGGGACTTCGAAGAACGACAAAAGAAACATAGGCATACTCGTGAGAACCGAGTTTATTAGAATTAATCGGCCTCCGTATGACATGAGCTTGCCCTTCCAGCAACTCAGTTTCTTTTCAAATCGGTCCTCGATGCACTTCCATTCTTTGTTTGTCAGCCTACGATGGTGGATTGGTATTCCTAAGTATGTGAAAGGTAAAGCCCCCAAATCGCACCCAAACAATTGCCTATATGCCTATTGTTTGTCATTGGCTCTATCAAAGCAGAACAACTCGCTTTTGTGAAAGTTAATCTTTAACCCGGTCAATTGTTCAAAAAGGCATAACACCAGCTTCATATTTCTTGCTTTGGCCAAGTCATGCTCCATAAAGATGATTGTATCATCGGCGTACTGAAGGATGGATACACCTCCGTCAACGAGATGAGGTACCAGGCCACCCACTTGACCAGCCTCTTTGCCCTTCCTATCATAATTGCCAACATATCAACTACAATGTTGAACAGGATAGGGGACATCGGATCTCCTTGTCTCAGGCCCTTATGTGTCTGGAAATAATGACCTATATCGTCATTCACCTTAATTCCAACACTCCCTTTTTGCGTAAACGATACAACCTGGCGGCGCCAGGCTTCATCAAATCCTTTCATACGCAATGCCTGTTGAAGGAATGGCCATTTGACTTTATCGTACGCTTTCTTGAAATCCACCTTAAAAACAACACCATCTAATTTTTTTGAGTGAATTTCATGGAGCGTTTCATGAAGGACCACCACCCCTTCTAAGATGTTTCTATCCGGCATGAAAGTAGTTTGGGAATGCTGCACCACAGAATGCACAATCTGTGTGAGCCGATTAGTCCCAACATTGGTGAAAATTTTGAAACTAACATTGAGAAGGCAGACCGGCCTGAACTGCTCGATTCTCACGTCATCCGTTTTCTTAGGAAGCAGTGTTATTGTTCCAAAATTTAAGTGAAATAACTGAAGCTGTCCAGAGAATAGATCATGGAACATTGGTAACAAATCCCCCTTAATAAAATGCCAACACTTCTTATAGAACTCCGCCGGGAAGCCATCCGTCCCGGGAGCCTTATTGTTCTTCATCTGTGTTATAGCATCAAACACCTCCTTCTCCGAGAACGGAGCAACCAGAATGTCATTATCATTAGCAGTTAGTTGAGGCACATCCTCAATCCTGGACTCATTGAGGGACACACAACTATCCTCCGGAGGCCCAAATAACTGCTTATAATACTCAGTTATGAAAGTTTTAGGTTGTCCTGTCCTAAATAGTTCCTTCATCTTGTTCAAGCTGAAAGATCCTTTTTTTTTCTGTGCTTGCCATTAGTAATCAATTGAAAGAATTGAGTGTTCGCGTCCCCCTGGACAACTTTGCGGACCTTAGCCTGCAACGCCCACTTCAATTCCTCTTCACGGAGTAATTCTTTCAACCTCATCTCCGCATCTAGTGTATCCTAAAGCTCTGTGGCTTGCAAAATCGTGGATTCGGCTTTTGAACCTAGGGACTGAATAAGTGAAAGGAGCCTTTCCTTTTCAACCTTATAAATCCCACTAAGGTGCTTAGCCCACCCCCGTAGGAAACTTCTCAAATGCCTAATCTTATTCTGCCAACGCTCAACAAAAGTCCTACCTCCTGCATCCTTAGCCCATTCCCTGGCAATCAGATCCAAGAATCCTTCACGTTCAAACCATGCCAGCTCGAAAGAAAAGGAATTCTTGTTTCCCACGTGGTTTGGCTCACCAGAATCCATGAATAAAGGTGTGTGATCCGAGATTCCGCGCGAGAGAGCCTGAACCGTTACCAAAGGGAACTTTTGTTCCCACTCGACACTCGCAAGGACTCGATCAAGCTTCTCAAACGTCGGGTTTGGCAAAGCATTAGCCCAAGTAAATTTTTTACCGGAAAGCTCTATCTTTCTCAGATCCAAGCTTTCAATAATGGTATTGAACATGAACGACCATCTGCCGTCAAAATTGTCATTATTCTTTTCCTCTCTCCTCCTAATGATGTTGAAGTCACCCCCAACTAAAATTGGGAGTTGCTCGGATCCGCAGATTCGAACAAGGTCCGCCAAAGACTCCGGTTTAAGCTCGGGCTGCGCGGCACCATAAACTGCCACCAGAGCCCAGTTAAACCCATCAGCTTTGGACCTGACCCGAAACTTAACCGCGAAGTCTCCCATCACTACACTTCGGACTTCCAGCGAATCACATCTCACTCCAAGCAAGATCCCACCCGATCTTCCTCGCGGAGGAAGGCAATGCTAATCGAAATCAACACCGCCCGATAAAGTGTTGAGAAACTGGGGTGCAAAATTATCTCTACCAGTTTCCGAGAGAGCACTACAATCTAATCTATGCTCGAGAGACGCCTCTGCAAGAAACCTTCTTTTAGCCAAGTCTTTCAGACCTCTACTATTCCAAAAGATTCCTTTCATATTTCATCATGAAATTTTTTGGTAGTCCGAATCCTAGCACTCCCGCGAACCGCTGAAACGGGATAAATCTTCCGCTTCCACTTTCGTTTGGGTTTACTTTGGTCCTCCATCCGGTCCTCATAACCGGGCTCTAGCTACTACCTCCTCTAGAGTTTCATCCTCTCCCTCATACTCAGGAGTGGATGGTGCAAGATCCGCACAAAAATTATCGAGCACTCTGACCCCCAACGCATCAATCTCCGCATCGTTCATGGGTCTTACCGCAGCTAGGTTTCGAATTGTTTCTAAAGCGCGTTCCGCTTCCAAATCTAGGAGATCATTAACCGAATTGTAAATTTCACTATCATTACTCCCTAGCGAAACTCCTAATTGGTTTGCATTATCAATAATCTCCTCATTAGAAAAACGCAAGATTGAATTAGAAACGTTGAGAGACATACCCGTGGTGACCTCAATGTCACGAAGCTTGGCCGCCCTCATAGCGCACCTCTGCTGCATGTCATCAACCTCCGGGTGCTCCTGGATACGACAGCTCATCCGTCGCCCTGCAGAGACCGAGTCTGGGATCCCACCAAAGGCAATGACCTCCTCCCGAGTAACATCTCTCGCTGAATCGCACGAAGGATCAGCCATAGTTACCGGAGGAAGCGGCGGTGGGATCCCAGGCCCCACAGACGCGTGCCTCAAACCGAGGTCCTGGGCCACCTGTATGCCAGGAGAGGGGAGCGCGGGGGCCGCCTGCCCAAGCACTCCTCCCGCCCCAACCCTCTGGCCAGAAGGTGACACCGGTGCCGTAGGAGCCGCGGCCTTCATGGCTGCCAAAGGGGAGGGGGGGGGGTCGAGGCCACCTGCCCTAGACCACCACCCTGCGCCACTGGAGAAGTGGCCACTCTAGCCGCCGCCGGGGATGAGGGGACCGAGGCCACCTGCCCCGGACCTCCTCCCCCACACCCGGCTGTCGTCGGCATCGCCGGCGCCAGGATAGAAGGAGAGGAAGTCAAGGCCACCTGCCCCGAACTCCCTCCCCTAGAAGCAACCTCCATAGTAGACGTCATCTCCCTGAACGAGACCGCTGGGAGAGCGGGGGAAAGAGAAGCCACCTCAGACTCCACCTCCCCTCCCCAAACCAAGGTCGTCACAGAGCCTCCGATCATGGGACTAGCAGCCGCATCAAACTCCAACACAGAAGCGTGCGCTCAAACACATCAGAATCCACCCGGTCGCTCCAGAGTCTGGGAGGGGCAGAAGGTGGCTCGAACGACCCAAACCACAGAGAACTCGTAGGCACCGAGGAAGATGGTGCCGTCCCGACCCCGGACCCATCCCCGGGCAGCTGAGCAACAGGGCCCGTTCCGTTGGACACCTCTCGTTCGGCCTCATCAGTCGGTGCCCCCTTGGCAGCCACACTGTCATCACCCTCGTGCATATCCACATCAGTCCCAATGATAGCCTCAGCAAACAGATTTGCATCCTCAAACTCGATTTTGAGAGGAAAAACCTCTCCCCTGTAAGTCCAGTTGACCACATCAGGGACAAACTCAATGTCCAGAACACTCACTAGAAGTCGGGCCACCTCATGAGCGCGGGTAAAGGCCATATCCACTTTCTCAGGTTTTCCAACCATAATACCCATACTAGCCACAACTCGAGCATCCTGCAATGGCTCAGAGGGAGCCCCGGAAAACCGCAACCACACCTGAGTAAGGGGCCTACCCTTTGGCTCCACCTTCTTCCACTCATGAAATTCCAGAATGCATTTAGTGCCAGGAACTCTGCACAACCCAAAGCTCAGCAATCTCAGCAAATCATCCACAGTTGGGAAGTCAACCTTGAACTCATTGGCCACAATCCTGACAAGCTCCCACTGGAAATCACCTGGAACTAGTTCCTGAAGCCTCTGCACGATCTGAGCCTCAGAAACCTCTCCCTGGGTAACTTTCACAATCCCAGTGGTCAAACTCCTCGTCGCCATCGGAATCTCTCTCGCAGCCGGGGACTCAAAGAACATCAACTCAGTACAATATACTCCATACATTGTAAGAGCCGGAACGTGATCACGTAAAAACGGGCAATCCCCCGTGGCATGTGCTGGCTTACCACACGTATCGCAAAGCTCCGCCACGCACTCAGCAATGAAGTGACCCTTCTCACCACATCGATAACATAACATCTTCTCCTTCTTACGCGCCCACTTGGACGCCCTCTCTGAATCAGTCCCGTCGCCTGTCTCAGCAGTAGCCTCAGTCTCAGGCACCTCCGCGTTGGCCAGCGCCGTCACGACATCCATCGCCTGGCTTGGCAGGTCAGTCATCTGAACGGGATCGACTGCCACGACAGAGGTCGTATGGTCAACAACGGCTGGTGAAGGAGGCTGTCTGTTACGGTACCGACCACGACCCCCACCACGACCACCACGAGGACCACGATAACCACCTCTCTGACGATAGTCCGGGCCAGAAGCTCCCTCGACAAAACCACCCGGAGGGCCGAGAAAAGGTCTCTCAGCAGAACCATCACTCTGCCAGGCATAACCACGACCACCTCCCGTGGATGACGAACCACGGTGTTGGCCATCCCCATAAGCATCGTAACCATCATCCCCCCACTGTCCCCGGGGCGGATCAAAATTCTCTTCAGCAACCGAGTTGTGCCTCGTCTGCGTTGGGCCCGAACGTTTTTGCGCCGGCCTCGCGACGTAGTGTGGCGGCGGCGCGGCACGTGACTGAACACCGGCAGGAGCGACCCAATTGACCACAGCCGGCCTCGGGCTGTTGGCTCCGCCTCGCCCTGCAGCAGTATTCGCCGTCAAAGTCGGCCCAGCCGGCCGGGGTCCAACATGCCCACCTCTACCCACCGGTGCCAAGGGCGGCCTAGCCGTCACTCGCTGGGAGCCAGGAGGCGCTCCGCCCTGACCCGCAGCGGGCGCTGGAGGCCGAGACCCAACGAGGCCGCCCCCTGGCCCACAGCGGCAACACCAGCGGCGGCGCCACGCCCAGCGCCCGCGGGCGGCAGCGGCTCAGCCTCGGCATGGCCACTCGTGACCACCGGCGGGGGCTTCTTCGCAGGAGGCAGTCCCGTCCCTCGGCCCGCCATGGCAACAAGGGGGAGGATCCATCGCGCACGTCCAAGACCGCAAGACGGGAACCCCGGCGTCCCGTTCCGATGAACCCTAGCTCTTGGCAGAACTTCGCACGTAGGGGAAAGAACGATCTCGTCTCTGCATGTATCGGTGGATGCAATCCTGGTGGGTTTCGGAATAGCCTGGGCCTCATACCCAGCTATCTCCGGCCCATCCAGTTGCGGCCCGGAAACAGACAGATTCGGCCCATCGCGGCCTAGAATCAAATTCAAACGGACGTCCCGAGCCGCCCTGATCCCGATCCCGGGGATCGATGGCGCGGTCGCCGCGGTCGCCGCCGGCGGTGAGCCAGCCACCTTCCGGGGCAGTTGCCTCTTCTTCTTAACCTCGGTCCACGATTTCGGATGAATAAAATCGAAAAGCGTAAGATTCGGAAGACGTACCTTAGGTAGGGGGCCCTTCCATGGCCTGATCGCCGTCACCGCCGTTCTCCGGTGAACAACGCGACGGACCATCTCCTTCCTCTCGGCCGCGTGAAGCCCAACCCTTGCCGGATCGTCCACCGGCAAGACCTTGTCGACCGTCGTGGCTACCTCGTCTTCGTCGTACCCTGAATGAAAAAACTCACAGATGAGATCTGACGGAGTCGGTGACGCTGGAGAAGCCGCCGGGATCTCATCCCCGTCGCCGTCCGCATCCTCCTCATCGGAGTCGGCAAGGGCCCAAAACCGGTCTCCGACTCGCCGTCGATCACCGGCGGCAGGGGACGTCGCAGCCGCGGTCGTGGCCACGTTCGCCCGCCCGGCCACCCGCGTGTTCGCCCGCCCAGTCATCATCGTCCCCTTCTACTCCCTTCGAGTGCTCCTCCTCGCGCCTCCTCTCGCCCTCGCCGTCGCAACGCCCATGTACAGACCCATAACTTGTTACACAAGTTATCCACGTAGGCAATTGAGCAGCAAGCAATCCTATGCATAAGTGACATCCTGATTAAGTGTAGATATATGCCATTTGTAGGCATAATGAATAATTTCAGGACATTTTTACATAAGCATTGTCGATTCTAAGGCCAAGCAAACCTTAACCCAGAGCTGAACCAATGGTGCAAATTTTGTTTGTCACTCTTGCTGTGAAATGGCTTACTGCCCCAGAGACAAGCTTATTCTTACTAGTACCAATACCAAAATAGACATCTCGGGTTACTAATATACTAATAACTGTAACTCCTGCCTACTGGGACAACAGAGATAAGCCAAAGAAAGCAGGAACCTTTCCATGTGTTTTTTTAGAAGGGGGGGGGGGGGGGGGGGGGGGGTCATACCTCGTAGGGTCCTCTATCATCTAGCCACCAAGTGTTACTTACATCTTTCATGGTAGCACTGAAAATTCATTGTACATCCTACAGCAATTAAGGGAACATACATTTGGGCATTCTATGGTAACATAATATTGCACCTTGCCAGGCAACAAATTAGAAGACACAAGTTACTGAGGAACAGAAACTCACACTTGGTGATTCGTCGATCTGCTCTGCTCTCATGGTTTCTGCTTAGAACGAACTTGGAAATTAAACAATTTCCAATCCACTGAATCTTCTGTAGCAAATGCTCATAATATAAAAATGACAGATGCAGCTTTGAAGCTCTGTTGAGGGACAGCAACCATACAACAAACCAGGTGCTCTTTTCATTTCAGTCAACAGTCATTTTGATGCAATTGCAACCTGGAATCAAACCATACATCTAAGGCCACTGATGTTACAAGAACCAAAGAAGAATCCCTTGCCCATGCCTGATAAATCACAAGGCCCCAGTATATATACAACTTAAGGCAAATTTGCCCTAAACAGCAGAGCTAAATGGAAGACAGAACAAACTGCAGAAGCTTGAGTTGCCACCATGAAGATCTCTTACAAGGTCTAAAACTGGAGGATGAAACTAACTGAAAAGCTTATGTGCTCCTTCCACCATGAACATCCCAATCCAATCCAAGCTGCAAAAGTCTCTGCTCTCTGCTAGAAAAGGTAATTTTTCGTAAGAAGCTGGTAGAGCTGGCTTTTACTAAATCTGAGAAGTGCCAGCATCATCCCCCATATCAAAGTTTCAGAGCTTGCTGGTCAGGACTATCAACCATCAGACACGAAGAGAACATATATACTGGGCACAACCCACATAGGTTGCATCGTACTGCCACAGCTTATGAGAATAAAGTCGCTTGGATTGGGGGCATGTCCCTTCTACGGCTCACCCAACTCAAATGTGATACAACTTGTAGAATCATGGAAATAGCAGTATGCGCAGTTGCTCCTCCCTCCCCACCTCTCTGGGTTCATGCAACACAATGGCTAGCTTTTCTCGTCAGTGCTGATACATACTGCCCAGTTTCTATCATTTCCAGCTTCACCCAATTTGTAGGTTCACTCGATAAGTCGAGGCGGGAGGTTTCAAACGTATTCCCTGTTCATGGAACAGATCGATGAAAACTGACCAGGAGAATCATATCCCCGCACCGCACAAGCAACTTCTGGGAAAGATGCCATTTGCTGGTCATGCTTCCTTCCCAATCAACTGCTAGATTCTGTATGCGAATCTGGGGTACCAAGTGTATGATAAAGAGCATGTGCTCGTAATCCATGCCGAAGACCTGGCCTTTGAAGACCACTATCTGCTTGAGCATTGCAATTTGAGGAGAACATTCCAACCAAGTGTGGCTACCAACACGCCAAAAGAAATTCTGGCATCCAGTGGTGACCAGGAGGTGCGAGTTGGGTGGTGATACAGGAGCAGTGAGGGCGGCATAATAGGACTAAGCGTATTCGTCGACCGGCAATTGTGGAGGTGAGACACTAATACCTGTGAAAACAACAACGGCAAGACAAGATTGTCTGTTGGACAAGATGAGATGGCCTTAGGAAGCACCCCTGAAATAAAAACTATCCAGAGGACTCGATGGGGCATCACTATCAGCATAATGAGCAAATAGGGGAATCTGACAGCACATGTAGGTGTCTTTGTTGGCTAGATCAGTAACATAACAAGGACGTTCAAGTATGAGGCTCTTGCTAAAAGGGAGGACGAGGAGAGCACAAAGGGACCTCATGTTGAAGGAGGAGAGGCGGGAAGCGTGTTGAGAATGTAGATTTGGACAGATGTGAGGAGAAGCCAGCACGCCTAGAGTGGCAGGTGGAAGCGAAGGCAAGAAAGTCAGGGAAGGATCCCAACAGATCAACAATGGAATGAAGCAGGGCATCCGGGAGTTCAGCCCAGCCTTGGAGATTGGACATTACAGGGACCGCGGACAGGTTGCTGCTTCTCTGCAGTAAATGGCGAATAAGAGAGATTAGAATAATGAGCCAGTTATTATAAGAAAAACTAAACAGAGCGACTGAGATAAATTGCTAAGAGCATGAGCAATGCATACATAGTTAGTATCGCTCCGGTGCCTACTTGATTTCAACACTGCCAGAGGGGTGTGTCTTAGTAAGAAATTGCTGGTAGTCTCAATCTCCAAAAGAAAGAATAAGATACTTCTTCCTTCTCCCGTTCTAAGAGAATAAAATTCCCTCAGACCTAGCGACACAATAAAGATGGCATTGTTTACTTGGCTGAAGGTCCCATCTTACCTTGAGAGAAGTACAACAGACTTGTGTTTTTTCTTTTTCTTTTTGAGGATACAGACTTGTGCTTTTTGATAGCTTAGACACGGTGTGACGTGTTGATCCTTGGTACTAGCTATCTGTTGTACCACGCATAGCTCATGCTCTAAGGAAAAAAAAGCTAGCATAGGCATGGTTCTGGCGATACTAGCTGTAAGTGCAGGAACGCTCCAAATTATAAGATGAAAAATGTTGTACTAGTGATACATCTTGAAATAGGCTTTCGCCCCACTTTATAGATAAAACACCTAATATGGGTTCACAATCAATAACATCCTCACCATCGAGAGTAACGATCAGTCGAAGAACACCATGCATTGATGGGTGTTGAGGGCCCATATTGACTATCATGAGATCTTTTCTTGTAAGCGGTAGACTCATATCCTTTCTTCCTTAATTCATTATTCCATGAAAATGGATTATTCCATGAATTCCTCAAAGCGAATTGAAGTCATAGTGTCATCGTTGGCTGGAATCGATATATTCGCGAGATCCGGGTCACAATTTGTATCGACTAAAGAAATAGTAGGAATCCCCAAAATGGCACATTCCCGAAGAGCTATATACTCTTTTTGCTGATCAAGGACGCTCTTCATTTCTATCACAATAAGATGGACTTTACCGAGGATGAGAATGGATCAGTTATTAAATCTTGGATGGAAATTTCTTTTACCTATTTCCCTGGGCAATCTCTTATTAACAACCTCTTCTCAACTTGTTTCACTATAAATAAGATAATACAATAATAGTAAACCCGCTGTCGGACCTGATTCATTGCCCTTTGTTTTTCAAAATAAAGGGTTTCGTTTTTAGACTTTTCCAATTGTTCCAAACTAATAGAAGTAGCATTAATCAAATTTGCTTTTTCTCGTTCTATCTCAGAGTATCCATTCATTCGATACTCATCCGCTTCTAGTTCGACTTTCTGTAATCGAATCCGAGCTTTTTCGAGTTGCTCAATGGTCCCTCTACGCAATTCTTCTGAATTTCGAATAGTACTCAAGATCCTCTGTTTTCGATTATCTAATAAATCTTTTAATGAAAGTAGATTATTTTGTAAGTTTACAACTTTTATGATCTCTTCCCGAACCAAACATGAATCTTTCGATTCATTTGGCTCTCACGCTCCTTTTTTTTCTATAGCTATTTCCATATCTTTTTTTTAAGTAATGAGCCTATCCTCTATCTTCTTTTTTATGTTTATATTTCAATATACCGAAACCTATATAAGACTAGATAAATATTAAGAGGACTCTTCCGCCTAGATAAAAATATATCATGGTCAGCAAAGTTGTTTCTTTATTTTTATTTGCCCTCTAGTTAATAATTTCAATTTCATTAAGAAAAACTAACTAAATAAATGGAAAATGAAAATTAATAGAATTCTTTTTTATTTTTTTTCTTCAAATCCAAAAAATTTCTCTTTTTTATACATAGGTCGTCGATTCGGCATTGGTTAAAAAAGGGCAGGGTGCCCCCTTTTTTTTCTAGTAAATAGTTCAAACCATTTTATCGATATGAGTGTTCTTTATCAGATAAATTTTACATTAGCTATTTCCCGTTTAAATTCGGTACTAATACTAATATAGTTGTAGAAAGAGTACCTCTTTTTGTCTGGACTTCAAGCAGTTTAGCTTTAACATACATCAAGCATCCAAGTCTCATACGGAGAACGACAGCTGTAGCCACAACACAGACAAGCCCAAGTAAGCATAAAAGAAATAGGAAAAAAAGCCACCTAGTGGCAGCCGCCAAGTGGTACTAAGATTACGATGCCGACTCGCTGCAGCCAGGAGCGCATCCATCATGATGCCAAGACAATCGCGGTCAGGCTGCCTCGAGAGCGGGTGCCAGTGCTGCAGTAAAGCAAGGAATTTGAAGAAGTCAGACGCATTCCTCGGAAAGACCTTCTCAACACCATTTTATTATGAGTCGTCCACAGTGTCCAAGACATTGCCGCAAAAATAAGCCAAAATAGGCGGCGGTGTTGCGACGGTTGCGTAGCCCTGTACTGGAGAAAGTCCACGAGGTCTAGGGCCTCTAGTCAGGCCCCAATGCCTCGTGTACGAACGTCCATAACACCCTAGCCGCCGTATAGGAGAAGAGGATATGGGTCCGGTCTTCGGTACCGCACAGAGGGGGCACATGCCATTCCCCGGGCCGTGCCCCTTGAGTACCACTGTCCCCGAAGGAAGGCGATTTCGATGTAACTACCACACAAAGATCTTAATCTTTAGGGGAACATGGCTTTCCACAATGGTGCTAGCCAAGGTGTGGAAGGTGACTAGCATAGGGCATGGTAGGCCATGCTCACCAAAAACTCCGCCGTCGGGGTGACCCTCCATGACACAGTGTCTAAATATTCCGAAAGCACCAGTGATAAGGCAGCCCGAAGTCCAGACCAATCGTCACTCTCCGCTTGCCCAAAAGTACGACATAAGTGGATATTGCACTGTCCAGCGCGGAGCGCCGAGGAGACAAGAGCGGACGAGTCCGTGCAGATTGAGAACAACCCAAGGAAACTCACGCGCAGCGGCTAGGTACCCAACCAGGGTTCCCGCCAGAATTGGGTCCCGTCCCCATTACCTATGGAGAAGGAAATCCCTAGGCGGATTTCCTCCTTAATCCGCTGGATGGAGTGCCAAAACTATGATCCTCCTGTCCGTGAGCATGCTAGGAGGGGCTCACTAAGGTATTTTGCGCGGATGAGCTGAAGCCATAGGCCTCCCTCACCGCGTAGGATCTGCCAGACCCAACTCAACATGAGCGCGACGTTCGTACAACGGGAGGTCACAATGCCCGGACCACCTTGGTCCTTGGGTAAACAAATGTCAGCCCACTTGACCATGTGATACTTTTGGCGGGCATCAGCTGCCTGCCAAAAGAACCTGGCGAGCTCCTTATTGAAGGAGCTATGAACGCCCTCCGGTAAGATATACGAAAGTCTCGCTAGTTAGTAAGGACTGATTTGCTCCTCTTGGAGGTAACCTGTCCATGCCATGGTTCGGCCCGAGATGCCACTTGTCCGACCATAGGGTCAAACACACTCACCAGGATCTTCGAGCCGGCCATCGGCATTCCCAAGTACGTGATGGGGAATGTGGCCAGTCAACAACTTAGGTAGGATCTTCGAGCCGGCCATCGGCATTCCCAAGTACGTGATGGGGAATGTGGCCAATCAACAACTTAGGTTGTCTGCGATCCGATGTTGCTCTTCCATTGGGAATCCCATGACGACGACCTCACTCTTGTCAAAGTTAATCTTTAGTCTCGACATAGCCTCAAAACAAATGAGTAGGAACTTAAGATTCACGATGTCGAGGTCGGTCCCCTCCAACCTTAATCCTGGTGTCATCAGCATATTGTAAGTGGGTGACCCCTCCGCCAGGGATCAAATGCCCAACTACGCCCGAGAGGTGGCCAACCCTCCTAGCCTTATCCCAGATTCCTACTAACGCATCAACGACAAGGTTGAAGAGGAGTAGGGAGATCAGGTCCCCTTGTTTTACTCTCTCATACGACTTAAGAATGGTCCCACCTCTCCATTAATATTGATCGTTGTGCTACCAGATCGAACAAGCTGCATGATGCAGGAACACCACCATTCATCAAAGCCCCGACGCTCCAGGACTAGTCCAGATGATCGTATACTTTTTGAAAGTCCGACTTGAGGAAGACACCCTTGTGACAACGCGCTCTAACCCCATGGTCAATCTCATGCAGGGGCAGGATCCCGTCGTGAATCCGTTGGCCCTTAGAAATGCTGTTTGGAGGGGATGATACAGCCGCTCCTGTTGGGAAACGTAGCATGCAATTTCAAAAAAAATCCTACGCTCACGCAAGATCTATCTAGGAGATGCATAACAATGAGAGGGAGAGTGTGTGTACGTACCTTCATAGACCGAGAGCAGAAGAATTTGACAACGCGGTTGATGTAGTCAAACTTCTTCTAGCTCCGACCGATCAAGCACCGAACGTACGTCACCTCCGACTTCTGCACACGAACTCGGTGACGTCCCTCGCCTTCTTGATCCAGCAAGGTGTCGAGGTAGTAGATGAGTTCCGTCAGCACGACAGCGTGGTGACGGTGACGGTGAAGTGATTCTCGCAAGGCTTTGCCTAAGCACCACAAAACTATGTCCTCGGGTGTAAACTGTGGAGGGGGGCACCACACACGGCTAACAATTGATGTTGTGTGTTCTAGGCGCCCCCTCCTCATATATATAGGGGGAGGGAGAGGGGAGAGGCCAAGGGGGGGCCCAAGTGGGGCCGAATCCCACTTGGGCTCCTGCCCTGGTTCGCCCCCCCCCCTCCTTGTATAGGCGCCAGGGGAAGGAAGGGGGACGTGGTGCCCCCCTTTCCTTTCTCCCTTGAGGAGGGGAAGGAAGGAGGGACTTGCCCCCCCCCTTTCCTTTCTCTAGGGCTGGCCGGCCTGGTGGAGGGGCGCACCAGCCCCTTGTGGGCTGGTCTGTCCCTCCCTTGGTCCATTAAGCTCATATCTTTGCCGGGGGTGCCCGGAACCCCTTCCGGTGACCCTATATGTACCTGGTATCCTCCGGAACACTGTCGGTGTTCGAATTGTTGGGGAACGTAGTAATTTCAAAAAAATTCCTACGCACACACAGGATCATGGTGATGCATAGCAACGAGAGGGGAGAGTGTGTCCACGTACCCTCGGAGACCGAAAGCGGAAGCGTTAGCACAATGCGGTTGATGTAGTCGTACGTCTTCATGATCCGACCGATCCAAGTACCGAACGTACGACACCTCCGAGTTCAGCACACGTTCAGCTCGATGACGTCCTGCGAACTCTGATCCAGCAGATCTTCACGAGAGAGTTCCGTCGGCACGACGGCGTGATGACGGTGATGATTTTGTTACCGACGCAGGGCTTCGCCTAAGCACCGCTACCATATGACCGAGGTGGAATATGGTGGAGGGGGGCACCGCACACGGCTGGAATAGATCAACAGATCAACATGTGTGTGTAGAGGTGCCCCCGTGCCCCCATATATAAAGGAGCAAGGGGGGAGGCCGGCCGGCCCTAGGGGGTGCGTGTGACGCCCGGATAATCAAGCTACAGTAAAACTCTGCTAATGATGCCATGTCACCTCCGTTACTGTTTCGAATCCCTCGTTAGTTCAAAACCGATTCAAAAATCAATTCAAAATATGGCAAACAACAAAAGTTTTCAAACATTGAAACAAAAATGTTCGGAGTGAACCAAATATTGCACAGATAATTATGGTGGAGAAACCACACCTTTATAAAATGTTTAAATACTATGAGATGAATAAAACAGTAGCAAAAACAATTATATAAGTGTTTTTAAATATAAACAAATATTAAACTAGTTTATTTAGTCACTAAAAACTTTTTACAACTCCGATTTAGGTGTGGGCTTTAACTTATTATAAAACTATAACTATTAAAGAAATAAAATAAAACAGTAAAGGAAAATAAATAAAAGAAAAAAAACAAAAAAAACAGAAGGCAATAAAAAAAGGAAAAGACACCCCCCCCCGCGCTGGGCCAAGTGGCCCAGCTGGCCTCAGCCGCCCGAATGGGCCGGCCCACGCCCTACCTACCTAACCCCACTACCCCGAAACCCTAACCCCCCACTTCCACCACTCGCTCCCCCACTCCCCTCGATCTCACCCACCTCTCCCTCCCTCGCGCGGATCCCGTCAGTGGCAAGCGCCACCCCCGATGCCTTGCACCCGCGCCGCCGCCGGTCCTCACCGGACGACATCGCCCCTCTCCTTCGCCCCCTCGTTCTAGATCGGGACCCCGCCTCCCCGACGGCGTGACGTCGCCGGATCACCGAGGCCACCTCGCCCCGATGTTGTTCCGCCGCCTCGTCCTCATCACCCGCGCCGTCCTCGACCTCCTCCTCAACCGCGGCTCCACCGAGCCTCGCCGGTGTTCCCCTGCAACGGGGGTGAGCCGCCGTCCGTCCTCCTCTTCCCTCTCCTCGATTCACCGGCTTAGGTTGTTGTCCACGCCGCCCGTTCTTCTCACCGACGCCGCAGTCGTCGTGCGCCCTCGTCGCGACCGTTGACGCGCCCCCATGCGCCCGTGGCCCCGCTTGTCCGTGCACCGGCTACGCCTGGGCTGCGCCCCGTGCGTGCGCCCGCCCCTACCGGCGATGCTGCCCGCTGCCGCCCTGCTGCTCCTCGCCACCTACTGCTGCCCACGGGCCTCCTCCACGCCGCGCCACCCGCGCTTGCCCTGGCCGGCGCCTCGGCGGCCTTCGCCCGCGCGCCTGGGTTCGTCCCTTCGGGCGCCCGCAACCAGCGCCCGCCCCGCTAAGGCCTTTGTGACACTGTCGAGCAGGCCCCACGCCCCTGAGAACAAAAAAATGATTTAAAATAAATAAATAAATAAATACAATAAAATATAATAATAATAAAAATAATAAATTAATAAATATTAATAAATATATAGATAAAAATAAATAATAAAAATAAATAAATAATTAATTAATTCATTAAGATAATTAATTAACTTAATGAATCATGTTAATATTAATTAATTAAAGTTAATTAATCCTAATAAATTAATCTAATTAACCTGTTAGTTTAATTAAACACAATTAGTTTAATTAAACCCTAATTAACTTAACAGAGAATGACAGGTGGGTCCCACTGGACCCACATGTCAGTTTGACTTAGTCAACCCCTGCTGACTGCTGATGTCAGCATGACATCATGCTGATGTCGTAAATACAATTTCGAATTAAATTAAATGATTAATTAAATTCCAGAAATTAGTAAATCTTTAGAAAATCATATCTTTTAAACCGTAGCTCAGATGAAAATACTTTCTACATGAAAGTTGCTCAGAACGACGAGACGAATCCGGATACGCAGTCCGTTCGTCCACCACACATCCGTAGCATAGCAAACCTGTAACATTTCACCTCCGGTTCATCTGTCCGAAAACGCGAAACACCGGGGATACTTTCCCGGATGTCTCCCCCCTTCACCGGTATCACCTCATACCGCGTTAGGACACGTCTAGCTGTGCCTGTTGTCCTGTTATGTACTTGATTGCTATGTATTTACTGTTTCTCCCCCTCTTCTCTTCGGTAGACCCCGTGACGATGCTGATGCCCCTGTGATCGACTACGTCACCGACGACCCCTCCTTCTTGTCTGAGCAACCAGGCAAGCCCCCCCCCTTGATCACCAGATATCGCCTATTCTTCTCTATACTGCTTGCATTAGAGTAGTGTAGCATGTTACTGCTTTTCGTTAATCATATCCTGATGCATAGCCTGTCATTGTTGCTACAGTTGTTACCCTTACCTGCTATTCTACTGCTTAGTATAGGATGCTAGTGTTCCATCAGTGGCCCTACACTCTTGTCCGTCTGCCATGCTATACTACTGGGCCGTGATCGCTTCGGGAGGTGATCACGGGTATATACTATATACATTATATACATGACACATGTGGTAACTAAAGTCGGGTCGGCTCGAGAAGTACCCGCAAGTGATTCTGATGAGGGGGCTGAAAGGACAGGTGGCTCCACCCCGGTAGAGGTGGGCCTGGGTTCCTGACGGCCGCCGACTGTTACTTTGTGGCGGAGCGACAGGGCAGGTTGAGACCACCTAGGAGAGAGGTGGGCCTGGCCCTGGTCGGCGTTCGCGGATACTTAACACGCTTAACGAGATCTTGGTATTTGATCTGAGTCTGGCCATTTGGTCTATACGCACTAACCATCTACGTGGGAGTAGTTATGGGTATCCCGACGTCGTGGTATCAGCCGAAGCCTTCGTGACGTCAGCGACTGAGTGGCGCGCGCCGGATTGGACTGGAACGCCACTAGGCTAGGTCTGCTTCCGGCCGCGTACGCAACGTGCAGGTGTGCATAGGGCGATGGGCCCAGACCCCTGCGCGCTTAGGATTAGACCGGCGTGCTGACCTCTCTGTTGGGCCTAGGTGGGGCTGCGACGTGTTGATCTTACGAGGCCGGGCATGACCCAGAAAAGTGTGTCCGGCCAAATGGGATCGAGCGTGTTGGGTTATGTGGTGCACCCCTGCAGGGAAGTTTATCTATTCGAATAGCCGTGTCCCTCGGTAAAAGGACGACCCGGAGTTGTACCTTAACCTGATGACAACTAGAACTGGATACTGAATAAAATACACCCTTCCAAGTGCCAGACACAACCCGGTGATCGCTCTCTAACAGGGCGACGAGGAGGGGATCGCCGGGTAGGATTATGCTATACGATGCTACTTGGAGGACTTCAATCTACTCTCTTCTACATGCTGCAAGATGGAGATGGCCAGAAGTGTAGTCTTCGACAGGACTAGCTATCCCCCTCTTATTCTGGCATTCTGCAGTTCAGTCCACTTATATGGCCCTTTACACATATATCCATGCATATGTAGTGTAGCTCCTTGCTTGCGAGTACTTTGGATGAGTACTCACGGTTGCTTTTCTCCCTCTTTTCCCCTTCCTATACCTGATTGTCGCAACCAGATGCTGGAGTCCAGGAGCTAAAGATCCCGAGGATGATTCTACATGGAGTTTGGTTTCGAGGAGTAGTTAGGAGGTCCCAGGCAGGAGGCCTTGCCTTTTCGATCGTTGCTACTTTTGTGCTAGCCTTCTTAAGGCAAACTTGTTTAACTTATGTCTGTACTCAGATATTGTTGCTTCCGCTGACTCGTCTATGATCGAACACTTGTATTCGAGCCCTCGAGGCCCCTGGCTTGTATTATGATGCTTGTATGACTTATTTATGTTTTAGAGTTGTGTTGTGATATCTTCCCGTGAGTCCCTGATCTTGATCGTACACATTTGCGTGCATGATTAGTGTACGGTCAAATCGGGGGCGTCAAAGTGCGCCAGGAGGAGGAGTCCTCCTCCTAGTGGGAGTAGGACTCCCCTTTCCTAATCCCACTAGGAGGGGGAAGGAAGGAGTGGGAGAGGGGAAAGGCAAGGGGGGGGGGGCGCCCCCCTTCCTTGTCCTATTCGGACTCAAGGGGAGGGGTCGCGCCTCTTGCCCTGGCCGGCCCCTCACTCTCTCCACTAGGGCCCAACAAGGCCCATTAGTTCCCGGGGGGGTCCGGTAACCCTCCGGCACTCCGGTTTTCTCCGAAACCACCCGGAACACTTCCGGTGTCCGAATATAGTCGTCCAATATATCGATCTTTACGTCTCGACCATTTCGAGACTCCTCGTCATGTCCGTTATCCTATCCGGGACTCCGAACTACCTTCGGTACATCAAAACACAAAACTCATAATACCGATCGTCACCGAAGTTTAAGCTAGCGTGCGGACCCTACGGGTTCGAGAACTATGTAGACATGACCGAGACATGTCTCCGGTCAATAACCAGTAGCGGAACTTAGATGCTCATATTGGCTCCTACATATTCTATGAAGATCTTTATCGGTCAAACCGCATAACAACAGACGTTGTTCCCTTTGTCATCGGTATGTTTACTTGCCCGAGATTCGATCATCGGTATCTCAATACCTAGTTCAATCTCGTTACCGGCAAGTCTCTTACTCGTTCCGTAATACATCATCCCGCAACTAACTCATTAGTTACAATGCTTGCAAGGCTTATAGTGATGTGCATTACTGAGTGGGCCTAGAGATAACTCTCCGACAATCGGAGTGACAAATCCCAATCTCGAAATACGCCAACCCAACAAGTACCTTCGGAGACACCTGTAGAGCACCTTTATAATCACCCAGTTACGTTGTGACGTTTGGTCGCACACAAAGCGTTCCTCCGTTAAACGGGAGTTGCATAATCTCATAGTCATAGGAACATGTATAAGTCATCAAGAAAGCAATAGCAGAATACTAAACGATCAAGTGCTAAGCTAACGGAATAGGTCAAGTCAATCACATCATTCTCCTAATGATGTGATCCCGTTAATCAAATGAAAACTCATGTCTATGGCTAGGAAACATAACCATCTTTGATCAACGAGCTAGTCAAGTAGAGGCATACTAGTGACACTCTGTTTGTCTATGTATTCACACATGTATCATGTTTCCGGTTAATACAATTCTAGCATGAATAATAAACATTTATCATGATATAAGGAAATAAATAATAACTCTATTATTGCCTCTAGGGCATATTTCCTTCAGTCCCCCACTTGCACTAGAGTCAATAATCTAGATTACACAATAATGATTCTAACACCCATGGAGTCTTGGTGTTGATCATGTTTTGCTCGTGGAAGAGGCTTAGTCAACGGGTCTGCAACATTAAGATCCGTATGTATCTTGCAAATCTCTATGTCTCCCACCTGAACTTGATCCCGGATGGAGTTGAAGCGTCTCTTGATGTGCTTCGTTCTCTTGTGAAATCTGGATTCCTTTGCCAAGGCAATTGCACCAGTATTGTCACAAAAGATTTTCATTGGACCCGATGCACTAGGTATGACACCTAGATCGGATATGAACTCCTTCATCCAGACTCCTTCATTTGCTGCTTCCGAAGCAGCTATGTACTCCGCTTCACATGTAGATCCCGCCACAACGCTTTGTTTAGAACTGCTCCAACTGACAGCTCCACCGTTCAATATAAACACGTATCCGGTTTGCGATTTAGAATCGTCCGGATCAGTGTCAAAGCTTGCATCAACGTAACCATTTACGATGAGCTCTTTGTCACCTCCATAAACGAGAAACATATCCTTAGTCCTTTTCAGGTATTTCAGGATGTTCTTGACCGTTGTCCAGTGATCCACTCCTGGATTACTTTGGTACCTTCCTGCCAGACTTATAGCAAGGCACACATCAGGTGTATTACCGAGAGGGCCCAGAGATACCTCTCCGACAATCGGAGTGACAAATCCTAATCTCGAAATACGCCAACCCAACAAGTACCTTCGGAGACACCTGTAGAGCACCTTTATAATCACCCAGTTACGTTGTGACGTTTGGTCGCACACAAAGCGTTCCTCCGTTAAACGGGAGTTGCATAATCTCATAGTCATAGGAACATGTATAAGTCATGAAGAAAGCAATAGCAACATACTAAACGATCGAGTGCTAAGCTAACGGAATGGGTCAAGTCAATCACATCATTCTCCTAATGATGTGATCCCGTTAATCAAATGACAACTCATGTCAATGGCTAGGAAACATAACCACCTTTGATCAACGAGCTAGTCAAGTAGAGGCATACTAGTGACACTCTGTTTGTCTATGTATTCACACAAGTATTATGTTTCCGGTTAATACAATTCTAGCATGAATAATAAACATTTATCATGATATAAGGAAATAAATAATAACTTTATTATTGCCTCTAGGGCATATTTCCTTCAGTCTCCCACTTGCACTAGAGTCAATAATCTAGATTACACAATAATGATTCTAACACCCATGGAGTCTTGGTGTTGATCATGTTTTGCTCGTGGAAGAGGCTTAGTCAACGGGTCTGCAACATTAAGATCCGTATGTATCTTGCAAATCTCTATGTCTCCCACCTGAACTTGATCCCGGATGGAGTTGAAGCGTCTCTTGATGTGCTTCGTTCTCTTGTGAAATCTGGATTCCTTTGCCAAGGCAATTGCACCAGTATTGTCACAAAAGATTTTCATTGGACCCGATGCACTAGGTATGACACCTAGATCGGATATGAACTCCTTCATCCAGAATCCTTCATTTGCTGCTTCCGAAGCAGCTATGTACTCCGCTTCACATGTAGATCCCGCCACGACGCTTTGTTTAGAACTGCTCCAACTGACAGCTCCACCGTTCAATATAAACACATATCCGGTTTGCGATTTAGAATCGTCCGGATCAGTGTCAAAGCTTGCATCAACATAACCATTTACGATGAGCTCTTTGTCACCTCCATAAACGAGAAACATATCCTTAGTCCTTTTCAGGTATTTCAGGATGTTCTTGACCGTTGTCCAGTGATCCACTCCTGGATTACTTTGGTACCTTCCTGCCAGACTTATAGCAAGGCACACATCAGGTGTATTACCGAGAGGGCCCAGAGATACCTCTCCGACAATCGGAGTGACAAATCCTAATCTCGAAATATGCCAACCCAACAAGTACCTTCGGAGACACCTGTAGAGCACCTTTATAATCACCCAGTTACGTTGTGACGTTTGGTCGCACACAAAGCGTTCCTCCGGTAAACGGGAGTTGCATAATCTCATAGTCATAGGAACATGTATAAGTCATGAAGAAAGCAATAGCAACATACTAAACGATCGAGTGCTAAGCTAACGGAATGGGTCAAGTCAATCACATCATTCTCCTAATGATGTGATCCCGTTAATCAAATGACAACTCATGTCAATGGCTAGGAAACATAACCACCTTTGATCAACGAGCTAGTCAAGTAGAGGCATACTAGTGACACTCTGTTTGTCTATGTATTCACACAAGTATTATGTTTCCGGTTAATACAATTCTAGCATGAATAATAAACATTTATCATGATATAAGGAAATAAATAATAACTTTATTATTGCCTCTAGGGCATATTTCCTTCAGTCTCCCACTTGCACTAGAGTCAATAATCTAGATTACACAGTAATGATTCTTACACCCATGGAGCCTTGGTGCTGATCATGTTTTGCTCGTGGAAGAGGCTTAGTCAACGGGTCTGCAACATTCAGATCCGTATGTATCTTGCAAATATCTATGTCTCCCACCTGGACTAAATCCCGGATGGAATTCAAGCGTCTCTTGATGTGCTTGGTTCTCTTGTGAAATCTGGATTCCTTTGCTAAGGCAATTGCACCAGTATTGTCACAAAAGATTCTCATTGGACCCGATGCACTAGGTATGACACCTAGATCGGATATGAACTCCTTCATCCAGAATCCTTCATTTGCTGCTTCCGAAGCAGCTATATACTCCGCTTCACACGTAGATCCCGCCACGACGCTTTGTTTAGAGCTGCACCAACTGACAGCTCCACCATTCAATTTAAACACGTGTCCAGTTTGCGATTTAGAATCGTCCGGATCAGTGTCAAAGCTTGCATCGACGTAACCATTTACGATGAGCTCTTTGTCACCTCCATAAACGAGAAACATATCCTTAGTCCTTTTCAGGTATTTCAGGATGTTCTTGACCGCTGTCCAGTGATCCACTCCTGGATTACTTTGGTACCTTCCTGCCAGACTTATAGCAAGGCACACATTAGGTCTGGCACACAGCATTGCATACATGATAGAGCCTATGGCTGAAGCATAGGGAACATCTTTCATTTTCTCTCTATCTTCTGCAGTGGTCGGGCATTAAGTCTGACTCAACTTCACACCGTGTAACACAAGCAAGAACCCTTTCTTTGCCTGATCCATTTTGAACTTCTTCAGAACTTTGTCAAGGTATGTGCTTTGTGAAAGTCCTATTAAGCGTCTTGATCTATCTCTAAAGATCTTGATGCCCAATATATAAGCAGCTTCACCGAGGTCTTTCATAGAAAAACTCTTATTCAAGTATCCCTTTATGCAATCCAGAAATTCTATATCATTTCAATCAACAATATGTCATCCACATATAATATTAGAAATGCTACAGAGCTCCCACTCACTTTCTTGTAAATACAGGCTTCTCCAAAAGTCTGTTTAAAACCATATGCTTTGATCACAGTATCAAAACGTTTATTCCAACTCCGAGATGCTTGCACCAGTCCATAAATGGATCGCTGGAGCTTGCACACTCTATTAGCACTCTTTGGATCGATAAAACCTTCAGGTTGCATCATATACAACTCTTCTTCCAGAAATCCATTTAGGAATGCAGTCTTTACATCCATTTGCCAAATTTCATAATCGTAAAATGCGGCAATTGCTAACATGATTCGGACGGACTTAAGCATCGCTACGGGTGAGAAGGTCTCATCGTCGTCAACTCCTTGAACTTGTCGAAAACCTTTTGCAACAAGTCGAGCTTTGTAGACAGTATCATTACCGTCAGCGTCTGTCTTCTTGAAGATCCATTTATTCTCGATGGCTTGCCGATCATCGGGCAAGTCAACCAAAGTCCACACTTTGTTCTCATACATGGATCCCATCTCAAATTTCATGGCCTCAAGCCATTTTGCGGAATCCGGGCTCATCATCGCTTCCTCATAGTTCGTAGGTTCGTCATGGTCAAGTAACATGACCTCCAGAACAGGATTACCGTACCACTCTGGTGCGGATCTTACTCTAGTTGACCTACGAGGTTCAGTAGCAACTTGATCTGAAGTTTCATGATCATCATCATTATCTTCCTCACTAATTGGTATAGACGTCACAGGAACCGGTTTCTGTGATGAACTACTTTCCAATAAGGGAGCAAGTACAGTTACCTCATCAAGTTCTACTTTCCTCCCACTCACTTCTTTCGAGAGAAACTCCTTCTCTAGAAAGGATCCAAATTTAGCAACAAAAGTCTTGCCTTCGGATCTGTGATAGAAGGTGTACCCAACAGTCTCCTTTGGGTATCCTATGAAGACACATTTCTCCGATTTGGGTTCGAGCTTATCAGGTTGAAGCTTTTTCACATAAGCATCGCAGCTACCAAACTTTAAGAAACGACAACTTTGGTTTCTTGCCAAACCATAGTTCATAAGGCGTCGTCTCAAAGGATTTAGATGGTGACCTATTTAATGTGAATGCAGCCGTCTCTAAAGCATAACCCCAAAATGATAGCGGTAAATCAGTAAGAGACATCATAGATCGCACCATATCTAGTAAAGTACGATTACGACGTTTGGACACACCATTACGCTGTGGTGTTCAGGGTGGCGTGAGTTGCGAACCTATTTCGCATTGTTTTAAATGAAGACCAAACTCGTAACTCAAATATTCTCCTCCACGATCAGATCGTAGAAACTTTATTTTCTTGTTACGATGATTTTCCACTTCACTATGAAATTCTTTGAACTTTTCAAATGTTTCAGACTTATGCTTCATTAAGTAGATATACACATATCTGCTCAAATCATCAGTGAAGGTGAGAAAATAACGATACCCGCCGCGAGCCTCAACATTCATTGGACCACATACATCAGTATGTATGATCTCCAATAAATTAGTTGCTCGCTCCATAGTTCCGGAGAACGGCGTTTTAGTCATCTTGCTCATGAGGCACGGTTCGCAAGTACCATGTGATTCATAAGCAAGTGATTCCAAAAGTCCATCAGTATGGAGTTTCTTCATGCGCTTTACACCAATATGACCCAAACGGCAGTGCCACAAATAAGTTGCACTATCATTATCAACTCTGCATCTTTTAGCTTCAATATTATGAATATGTGTATCACTACTATCGAGACTTAATATAAATAGAGTACTCCTCAAGGGTGCATGACCATAAAAGATATTACTCATATAAATAGAACAACCGTTATTCTCTGATTTAATTGAATAACCGTCTCGCATCAAACAAGATCCAGATATAATGTTCATGCTCAACGCTGGCACCAAATAACAATTATTCAGGTCTAAAACTAATCCCTAAGGTAGATGTAGAGGTAGCGTGCCGACCGCGATCACATCGACTTTGGAACCATTTCCCACGCGCATCGTCACCTCGTCCTTAGCGAATCTTTGCTTAATCCGTAGTCCCTGTTTCGAGTTGCAAATATTAGCAACAGAACCAGTATCAAATACCCAGGTGCTACTGCAAGCATTAGTAAGGTACACATCAATAACATGTATATCACATATACCTTTGTTCACCTTGCCATCCTTCTTATCCGCCAAATACTTGGGGCAGTTCCGCTTCCAGTGACCAGTCTGCTTGTAGTAGAAGCACTCAGTCTCAGGCTTAGGTCTAGACTTGGGTTTCTTCTCCTGAGTAGCAACTTGTTTGTTGCTCTTCTTGAAGTTCCCCTTCTTCTTCCCTTTGCCCTTTTTCTTGAAACTGGTGGTCTTGTTAACCATCATCACTTGATGCTCCTTTTCGATTTCTACCTCCGCAGCCTTTAGCATTGCGAAGAGCTCGGGAATCGTCTTATCCATCCCTTGCATGTTATAGTTCATCACGAAGCTCTTGTAGCTTGGTGGCAGTGACTGAAGAATTCTGTCAATAACACTATCATCCGGAAGATTAACTCCCAGTTGAATCAAGTGAGTGTTATACCTAGACATTCTGAGTATATGCTAACTGACAGAACTATTCTCCTCCATCTTGCAGCTGTAGAACTTATTGGAGACTTCATATCTCTCAATCCGGGCATTTGCTTGAAATATTAACTTCAACTCCTGGAACATCTCCTATGGTCCATGACGTTCAAAACGTCGTTGAAGTCCTGGTTCTAAGTCGTAAAGCATGGCACACTGAACTATCGAGTAGTCATCAGCTTTGCTCTTCCAGACGTTCATAACATCTGGTGTTGGTCCTGCAGCAGGTCTGGCACCTAGCAGTGGTTCCAGGACGTAATTCTTCTGTGCAGCAATGAGGATAATCCTCAAGTTACGAACCCAGTACGTGTAATTGCTACCATCATCTTTCAACTTTGCTTTCTCAAGGAACGCATTAAAATTCAATGGAACAACAGCACGGGCCATCTATCTACAACAACATAGACAAGCAAAATACTATCAGGTACTAAGTTAATAATAAATTTAAGTTCAATTTAATCATATTACTTAAGAACTCCCACTTAGATAGACATCACTCTAATCATCTAAGTGATCACGTGATCCAAATCAACTAAACCATGTCCGATCATCACGTGAGATGGAGTAGTTTAAATGGTGAACATCACTATGTTGATCATATCTACTATATGATTCACGCTCGACCTTTCGGTCTCAGTGTTCCGAGGCATATCTGCATATGCTAGGCTCGTCAAGTTTAACCTGAGTATTCCGCGTGTGCAACTGTTTTGCACCCGTTGTATTTGAACGTAGAGCCTATCACACCTGATCATCACATGGTGTCTCAACACGAAGAACTTTCGCAATGGTGCATACTCAGGGAGAACACTTATACCTTGAAATTTAGTGAGAGATCATCTTACAATGCTACCTTCGATCTAAGCAAAATAAGAGGCATAAAAGATAAACATCGCATGCAATCAATATAAGTGATATGATAAGGCCATCATCATCTTGTGCTTGTGATCTCCATCTCCGATGCACCGTCATGATCACCATCGTCACCGGCACGACACCTTGATCTCCATCGTGGCATCATTGTCGTCTCGCCAACTATTGCTTCTACGACTATCGCTACCGCTTAGTGATAAAGTAAAGCAATTATAGGGCGATTGCATTGCATACAATAAAGCGACAACCATATGGCTCCTGCCAGTTGCCGATAACTCAGTTATAAAACATGATCATCTCACACAATAAAATATAGCATCATGTCTTGACCATATCACATCACAACATGCCCTGCAAAAACAAGTTAGACGTCCTCTACTATGTTGTTGCAAGTTTTCGGTGGCTGCTACGGGCTGAGCAAGAACCGTTCTTACCTACGCATCAAAACCACAACGATAGTTCGTCAAGTTAGTGCTGTTTTAACCTTCTCAAGGACCGGGCGTAGCCACACTCGGTTCAACTAAAGTTGGAGAAACTGACACCCGCCAGCCACCTGTGTGCAAAGCACGTCGGTAGAACCAGTCTCGCGTAAGCGTACGCGTAATGTCGGTCCGGGCCGCTTCATCCAACAATACCGCCGAACCAAAGTATGACATGCTGGTAAGCAGTATGACTTGTATCGCCTACAACTCACTTGTATTCTACTCGTGCATATAACATCTACGCATAAAACCAGGCTCTGATACCACTGTTGGGGAACGTAGTAATTTCAAAAAAATTCCTACGCACACACAGGATCATGGTGATGCATAGCAACGAGAGGGGAGAGTGTGTCCACGTACCCTCGTAGACCGAAAGCGGAGGCGTTAGCACAACACAGTTGACGTAGTCGTACGTCTTCACGATCCGACCGATCCAAGTACCGAACGTACGGCACCTCCGAGTTCAGCACACGTTCAGCTCGATGACGTCCCGCGAACTCCGATCCAGCAGAGCTTCACGGGAGAGTTCCGTCAGCACGACGGCGTGATGACGGTGATGATGTTGTTACCGACGCAGGGCTTCGCCTAAGCACCGCTACGATATGACCGAGGTGGAATATGGTGGAGGGGGGCACCGCACACGGCTGGAATAGATCAACAGATCAACTTGTGTGTCTAGAGGTGCCCCCCTACCCCTGTATATAAAGGAGCAAGGGGAGGAGGCCGGCCGGCCCTAGGAGGTGCGCCAGGAGGAGGAGTCCTCCTCCTAGTGGGAGTAGGACTCCCCTTTCCTACTCCCACTAGGAGGGGGAAGGAAGGAGTGGGAGAGGGGAAAGGCAAGGGGGGGCGCCCCCCCTCCTTGTCCTATTAAGACTCAAGGGGAGGGGGGCGCCTCTTGCCCTGGCCGGCCCCTCTCTCTCCCACTAGGGCCCAACAAGGCCCATTAGTTCCCGGGGGGGTGTCCAGTAACCCTCCGGCACTCCGGTTTTCTCCGAAACCACCCGGAACACTTCCGGTGTCCGAATATAGTCGTCCAATATATCGATCTTTACGTATCGACCATTTCGAGACTCCTCGTCATGTCCGTGATCATATCCGGGACTCCGAACTACCTTCGGTACATCAAAACACAAAACTCATAATACCGATCGTCACAAAATTTAAGCATGCTGACCCCTATGGGTTCGAGAACTATGTAGACATGACCGAGACACGTGTCCGGTCAATAACCAATAGCGGAACTTGGATGCTCATATTGGCTCCTACATATTCTACGAAGCTCTTTATCGGTCAAACCGCATAAAAACATACGGTGTTCCCTTTGTCATCGGTATGTTTACTTGCCCGAGATTCGATCGTCGATATCTCAATACCTAGTTCAATCTCGTTACCGGCAAGTCTCTTTACTCGTT
Organism: Triticum aestivum; assembly: GCF_018294505.1. Classification (NCBI taxonomy): domain Eukaryota; kingdom Viridiplantae; phylum Streptophyta; class Magnoliopsida; order Poales; family Poaceae; genus Triticum; species Triticum aestivum. Next base: position 18,544,584 of record NC_057814.1, on the reverse strand, counting down.
CCGTAATACATCATCCCGCAACTAACTCATTAGTTACAATGCTTGCAAGGCTTATAGTGATGTGCATTACCGAGTGGGCCCAGAGATACCTCTCCGACAACCGGAGTGACAAATCCTAATCTCGAAATACGCCAACCCAACAAGTACCTTCGGAGACACCTGTACAGCACCTTTATAATCACCCATTTACGTTGTGACGTTTGGTAGCACACAAAGTGTTCCTCCGGTAAACGGGAGTTGCATAATCTCATAGTCATAGGAACATGTATAAGTCATGAAGAAAGCAATAGCAGAATACTAAACGATCAAGTGCTAAGCTAACCGAATGGGTCAAGTCAATCACATCATTCTCCTAATGATGTGATCCCGTTAATCAAATGACAACTCATGTCTATGGCTAGGAAACATAACCATCTTTGATCAATGAGCTAGTCAAGTAGAGGCATACTAGTGACACTCTGTTTGTCTATGTATTCACACATGTATCATGTTTCCGGTTAATACAATTCTAGCATGAATAATAAACATTTATCATGATATAAGGAAATAAATAATAACTTTATTATTTCCTCTAGGGCATATTTCCTTCACGAATACCATCTTCCTCTATTTCAATCCTTGCCTCTCGACCATTTCGAGACTCCTCATCATGTCTGTGATCTCATCCGGGACTCCGAACAACATTCGGTCACCAAATCACATAACTCATATAATACTAAACTGTCATCGAACGTTAAGCGTGCGGACCCTACGGGTTCGAGATCTATGTAGACATGACCGAGACACCTCTCTGGTCAATAACCAATAGCGGAACCTAGATGCTCATATTGGCTCCTACATATTCTGCGAAAATCTTTATCGATCGAACTGTTATGACAACATATGTTATTCCCTTTGTCCATCGGTACGTTACTTGCCCGAGATTCGATCGTCGGTATCCACATACCTTGTTCAATCTCGTTACCGGCAAGTCTATTTACTCGTTCCATAATACATCATCTCGTAACTAACTCATTAGTCACTTTGCTTGCAAGGCTTCTTATGATGTGCATTACCGAGAGGGTCCAGAGATACCTCTCCGATACTCGGAGTGACAAATCCTAATCTCGATCTATGCCAACCCAAAAAACACCTTCGGAGATACCTGTAGAGCATCTTTATAATCACCCACTTACGTTGTGACGTTTGAAAGAACACAAGGTATTCCTCCAGTATCCGGGAGCTGCGTAATCTCATAGTCGAAGGAATATGTATTTGACATGAAGAAAGCAATAACAATAAAACTGAACGATCAATATGCTAAGATAATGGATGGGTCTTGTCCATCACATCATTCTCCTAATGATGTGATCTCGTTATCAAATGACAACTCATGTCCATGGTTAAGAAACCATAACCATCTTTGATCAGTGAGCTAGTCTAGTATAGGCTCACTAGGGACACGTTGTTTGTTTATGTATTCACACATGTATTATGTTTCCGATCAATACAATTCTAGCATGAATAATAAACATTTATTAGGAATAAGGAAATATAAAATAACAACTTTATTATTGCCTCTAGAGTATATTTCCTTCAGCTCCGCTATAGGGGCTACTCGGGTCATACTGACTTTGGAGAAGAAGCGTTCAAGTACGTTGATAATCGTGATAGGCCTAAAGTGTCGGATGTCCGTAGCCCCTACTACCTTGGGGATCAGGGTAATGACACCAGAGTTTATTCGTGACATATCGAACGTCCCAATTTAAAATTCATGGAACATTGGCATGATCACAGGTTTTAGGACATTCCAGAATTTCTGGATGAAGGCCACCAGCAAGCCGTCCGCCCCCGGTGCCGACCCCGCCTTCATAGAGGCGATAGCCCTACCCACCTCCTCCAGCGAGGATGGGATAGTTAATTCTGCATTCTCAATGTCAGATACCCTGTCCTCTAGCGGCCAAAAGTTCTCTACCAAAGAAACCCACCGCGGGGTTCTGCTGAGAAGAGCCCCTTGAAAAAAGGAGTAAATGTGGGACCTAATCTCATCCGGGTGTTCCAGGAGGGAGTCCCTCCCAAAGACACGGGATAGAATACTTTTGGCGCCGCCCATTGGCGATCGCCTGGAAGTAAGCGGTATTTGCATCGCCTTGGAGGAGCTATTTCTGGCCTCCCCGACACTGTCATAACTGTTCTCCCCCCTTGAAGATCTCTATCAATGAGGACTCAAGGGAGTAGCGCCTGAGATAATCATCGGTCGACAAACCGACCGTGTCAGCAACCACGTCTAGAGCCTTAATTTGGTCAAGCAGAGCCCCTTTACGAGCCCTGATATCGGCGCCCAGGTTGGCGCCCCATCCCCGCATAAACTAGCGGGAACTTTCTGAGCAATGGCGCCAGATATCTGTAGCACAAAAGGCCCGCGGTGGATTGACGTCCGCTTGAAGCCACCGGTCCCATACCATCTCAAACAATCCCGACTGTAATAGCCACAATGGTTCAAAATGGAAGCACCTCTACCACAGTGGCGACCATTCCCCCGACACAAATAGCAGGCGGACGTGGTCAGAGCCAATCCTGGTTACCGTCCTGAGCGAGCAGAGTGGGAACATAATCTCCCACTGTACAGATACTAGGACCCTATCCAGCACACTCCGGATCAGGTCCACCTGCTTACTAGTCCATGTGAACCTGGCCCCGCATGGGCTATTTCCTGTAGGGCTAGATCAACTATGCAATCGTTAAACATTCGCATGTGCAACCGGTCAACATTGGGAGAGCTCTTGTCAGCATCTTGCCTAATAAGGTTGAAGTCGCCAGCCACTACAACCGGAGTAGTGCAGCGCTCCACCTAATAATCCTTTAATTCGGCCATGAAGTCCGCCGACCGCCTGTGATTAGCCGGGTCATAGAAAATGATCACCTCCCAACTGAGGTTCATACGTCGGTCAGTGACAGCCATACTAAGTAAGAATTCCCCTCGATCCATATCCTCGACCGAGAGGAAATCCTCCCTGACCCCCAGCAAGATGCCCCTAGACAGTCCAGCCGCCGGGAGCCATTGCAATGCGAACAGGTGCCGGGACAGGCCCTGGAGTTCCTGCATGGAGAAGTCCTCACGAATCGTCTCTTGCAGACCCACTGTATCGATATTTTCCTGCCTAATGTAGTCGACTGGCGTCATCGGCCCAAGTTTCCGAAGCCCCTAATGTTCCAGCATACGAGCTTGATATGGGATCCTCGGCTGAGATACTAGGCCCCTCAGGTGGGGCTGAACTAGCCCTTCCACCGTTATACATTGAGCCAGCAAGATATTGATGATACTGGTGGGTTCGTACAGACTATACTGATGCCGCCAGTATATGTAAAAATGCCTCAGACCCCCCCTCCTGAACACGCCAAGAATCAATAATAATTACTTCAAAGAGACGCAGCTATGGTTTGCATCTGAGCGCTGCAGGAGTGTACGGCCCGATCCCATGGCTTTAGGTTCAACAGCGGTCACCTACCTAGGAAACTGAATTGAAGGAGCCTCTCAATTGGTTGAGTCCTATGATTGTCTTCCTGGTTATAGGGTTGCTGCGTCAGATTGTGCAGCCCCCCTAGGGTACGTAGGGGGAGGGAGAGTGGGTGGCCTGATAACCCTAGGGATCGCACGTGCCTCCAGGGATGCGGATGGAGAAGATTCGGCCACCGCGGCGGCAGCTATCTCCTCCGCCGCCTGCCATGATTCCCCCCACTCTGCTCTCCGCCTGTTAACGAGTTTTTTTTTAATGGAAGCTTGTTTTTTTGAGGGGTTTATGTGGGGTGGGCTGGACAAGACAGATTAGTAGGCCCGGTCAGGTCCAAGCCGACGAGCTCCAGAAAAAAGCTTCTGGATTTTCATTTCCCTGTTCCTAAAAATAAGGACTTTCATTTCGCTAAAAGAAACTACCTTCTCGTTTCTCAAAAAAAAATCCTATCTTCATCTTTCTCTAAAAAAAGCTTTCTTCTTCTTTCCTTATGTCAGCAGCTCTCAGAAGCTATCTTTTTTCCTCGGGTGACGAGCAATGTCAACAACATAATTCGTCACCCGCAAAAAAGAAGAATTCCTCAGTGGTGAGCACTCGTCGTTCCTTATATATGTTTGCCTAGCGATAATACTACATTCAACTGGCTTTCACGAGGTGGAGGACGTGCTGTAATCTAATTGGCCCCGCCTGATTCTAAGCGGTGGGGCCGTCCTAATTAACTAAATCACAGCCATTAATCTTCAATTAGCCCGTAAAACCTCTGTGAATCCCCCTGTGTGTAGCATTACTCTTTGCCTAGCACGGCAGTACCCAACGAAATGCACTCGTCAAACAACCGCCATTAGACAAAGTTTTGGGTTCCAGTGGTGAGCACTCTTTTGGAGAAAGGAAAAGAAAAGTGAGGAGATCATCGTATTCCGTTTCTTGTTGGCTTGTCCGAACATGCAAACACGTAGTACTATGTGATTGTAATAGTTGTGGCCTAGTGCATCTAAACAACAGAGTAGTGGCCAAGTGGTTCCCCCGACTCCAACAAGTCTTAGTTAATCCGCTTTATTAGTTTGAAGAAGAAGAAGAAGATCGAGTCTAGGACGTTTGTGATACCCAAGGAGGAAAAGAGATATGGAGCTGATTATTGAGGACGTTATGATAAGTGGCAGCGCGCTCCGCGTCCACGACGAAGACCTGGTTGCCGTGTTGAGCCGTGCCAGGGGCTCGCCGGCCGCGAGGTTCCTACTACGGGTATTGCCGCTTCCTCGAGATGACCGCGATAATGTCAGAGCAGCTGCCCAGCCCAGGGGCTGGTTGCCCAACGCACGTTCATATGCCCGGAGCTTCATCGCGCGGCCTTCTTTGGGGCGGCAAACGATCTGCATCGTCTTCTTGGAGACGCAGGTAGAATTTTTTGAACTATGATTCTCTCCCGCCAGAGCATGTAATTATTTTCACCGTCTTCTTTCTTTTTTTACCTTTTGCAATGAAGCAAAATCGCTTTTTTTTTCTCACTATAATTGGGTGTGGACATACATATATTCGTGGATAACCCATTCCAATCTCCTGGCGCTACAACTTATATATACATACAGATACATACATCTGAATTGTAATGGTAGTGCTATTACTACGTACCTGTGTCTCACAGCTGAGGATCATCAAGGAAGAGCACACGACGGCCGGTGCAGCCTCGACGAGGTCACCGCTGGATGGAACACGGTCCTTCACATAGCGGCCAGCCAGGGCCACGTCCTTCTGGTGAGAAGGCTCTTCGCGGGCACGCCGGCGGATGCTGCCGAGCTTCTCCCACGCGGGAACTCCAAGTCCGAGACGGCGCTGCACGTCGCCGCGAGGGCGGGGCACCACGAGATGGTCTCCCTCCTCATCAGGCTGGCCCAAGACCGTGCGCATGGGCCAGGGGCGGCGCGGGTTCTGCTGTCGAGGAACAGCCGAGGGGACACGGGCACACGGCGTTGCATGTGGCGGCGCGGCACGGGCGCCGGGCGGTGGTGGAGAGGCTGATGGTGGCTGCTCCGGCCTTGTCGTGCGGTGTGAACGACGCTGGGGTGTCGCCCCTCTATCTCGCCGTGTCATGCCGCTCGACAGGCATCGTGAAAGCTCTGGTCGGACGTAGGCACGCAGCTGCCTCTGCGTCTGGCCCCAACGGCCAGAATGCTCTGCACGCAGCTGTTCTACAAAGCGCAGGTTCGCCGGTGACCCAGTTACTTACATAAAAGAAGCTTGGACGTTTGGCTGGACTTGGACAGAGTACTAATTTTCGGACCTCTTTTGCAGAAATTACAAGTTATGTTTTGAGATGGAGCCTGGATCTGGCTAAAGAAACTGATGGATTGGGAAGCACTCCCCTGCATTATGCTGCGTCCGACGGCGACCCGGAGATCGTCAGCCAGCTTATTAGCTCAGCGCCGTCAGCCATATATCTGCAAGACCAACAAGGCTTCACTCCTCTGCATATCGCGGCATGGATGGGCCATGTGGACGTCATCCGCGACATCTTACAAGCTTGCCCAGACGCGGCAGAGGTTACCGACAACAACGGCAGAAACTTCCTCCATGTTGCCATCGAGCGCGGCCACGAATCCGTGGTAAAATACGTCGTCGGTAGCACGTTCGCCGGCGGAGTGGTGAATGAGCAAGACAATAACGGGAACACGCCGCTGCACTCGGCCGTGCTTGCTGGGAAGCCAAAGCTTGCAATTTTGCAGAGCGAGCTCCTTGACTTGAACATTGCTAACAATGAAGGGAGGACACCATTTGACCTCGTCTCGGATATTACCAGCTTCTTGCCCATGGTACGTAAAAAACCCATATTGCGTTAATTAATGTAGCATAGCATGTGAAAAATAGTTATGTGCACAATGTTTGTTCTTGTCTAGATTGACAAACTACCTTATTATCAGTAGAAAATTAGCTACATGCTTTCCTGTTCCAGATCGGCTTTGTGCTCAAGCTATCAGCCCGGGGAGTTTGTATCGGGACGCGACGCCAAGACTTCATACTCCCGTGGAAGGGCGTAGAGATGAAGGAATGGATCGAGAAATTATCCAAGAACCTAGGCATTGTGGCAGTGCTCATCGCCACCATCGCCTTGACCGCCATGTTCAACGTGCCAGGCGGATACGACTCCAAGGGCATGCCAAACCTGCGGGGTACGTTTCCCTACAACGCCTTTCTGGTGCTCGATACTATGGCGGTCGCTTCCTCCATGATCGCCACCATGCTTCTCATCTACGGGAGGGGAGCAGCGGTGCGGTCGAGTGCGGCGTGGATATGCTTGGCCCTCATCTTCCTTTGGTACGCGCTCATGGGCATGATCCTGTCTTTCATGGCCGCCGTGGTCCCAGGGCTGGACAATGCTATCTTGATCAAAAGGATCATGTGGTGCATCTTCGCGTTGCCGTTCTTCTCCTTGGTCGTGCTTAGCTTTGTGTGGGCAGCACCGGCACCAACCATCACCAGCGTAGGGCTACTGTTCCGTGCCCAAATCGGAGAAGACCGCATGCGCACAAGAAGGCACGCCGGGCGACGTTTCCCCCTAGTGGGTTTCTACCTCAGTGTTCTCTACTTGTTCTGGTTCCTCAATGCTATAGCTTTTGCTTTCACTCTGCATATCATCATGATCACAGTCTGATTGTGGCTGGTAGGTCATACTTCACCTGATTTATATGTAAGATATTTTCCATTTTTCACCTATTTCCAAAATGTAAATTGGCTGTGCGCATCATGTATGATGGAGTACGTACTCTGTATGATGAGGCCATGTATGTACTTTTATGATTGAGTTATTAAAGAAACTAGATGATACCCCGAGCGTTGCTGCGGAAGTATTGGTAAGCAATTATGTTTGAAGATGAGATTTTTTTTTAGCAAACATGAAGAGATGAACCTGACCAAATAGATATACATCTTTCAGTGAAAGATAATCATGGGTTAGATGGAACCAAACTCAATGAATAATTTCTTGGAAAAAAGCAATATTCCCTAACATGCAGAAAAGAACACAATTATTTAAACTAGTCGTCAACCCGTGCGTTCACACGGGCTAGAAAATATTCTATTTGAATATTATTATTTCATTCAGTATTATTTTAATAATGCATTTTTATGAAGAGAGTTTATGATATGTAGAAATAAACACTTTATAATTTATATTCTAGCAGAATTAATACGTATGTTAATTTTGATAGGTCCATTTTATTAATTAACTAAACCTGAATTAATTCAATTATAGAACCCCATTTACGTGAAATGATATCCAACTTGTATATATATTAGAAGATGCCCTTGCAATGACATTTGCAATGGCAGTGAGTTTTTGAGAAACAATATCCCTTGAAAATAGTCGGCACTGCTTCTCATATTTGTGTTAAAGTATTCGTTTTCTTAACCATAAGAATAATCTGCATCGGTTTAATGACAAAGACTACTCGGAGCACTTTATCACCCTCTGACCCTCAGGGTTGTCTTCCTTTAACTTAATCCCTCACGTTTCTATTATTATTTAATGATACTCAATGCTGCATGGATGGAATAGATTGAATAAGCGTTGTAAACTCAGTCAGAGTATATACTTCAAAATTTCTTAAGTTTACGCACACATGAGCATTCATAATCTTACCATAAGCCAATTGCTTTCTTCACATAATGACATTAAAAATATGAAATATGGTTTGTAGTGTTGAGTAAAAAGGATGTGTGTATCAGCGTATGCTAATATATATGATCTACCTCTTAGGAGATCCGACGAATACATTCCTCTGAGCAAATTGTCATGCTAGTCCCTTTACTATTTGTAGTGTGAACATAGTCACCTCTTGGCCCATTGGGAAGTGCCCCTTCTATAACTTCAGAAAAACTGGGTTATCATTCATGAGAACTTATCTCTCGTGTATCAAATTAAATTGTAGAGTACATCATTATACTTGAAAAAATGTTTTACCCAAATTATAGTGGATGTGGTTGTTAAATATCCCTATTTAAAATACCTAAACAAATTTCCTATGATATTTCTGTGCGTGACAATTGCTGTATATTATCCTACTTTTATGTGACAATTACGTGATTTCACATATTAAGCTAATACATTGGATCATGTAATAAATTATGTGATTTCTCATATCAAGCTAATACATTGGGTCATGTTACAATGAGAGGATTTCACATATATTGAACTAATAGATCAGGCCTTTATCTCGTAAGGTAAGAATTTTTTTAGTAGGCATTGACTCTTTTTTTGTAACGTGACACTGGAGGAGTATTTATTTGTGTGTCTTTATTTTAATTTTTCAATGGAACATGTACGTGTGCTGGGAATTTTGATGTGCAAACTTTTTATTTTTTAAGCTAAGGCGGACACTTTTACTTGCATGTTGAATTAGAACGTGGCCTCTTTTTCTAACGTGGGGCTTGAGGACTACTCATTTGTACGTGTCTTTTCTTATATCCTTTTATTTCTTTGCGTGTGATTTTTTTTATGAAGGCATGAGGGGCACACGTATTTTGTCTTGCTTGGAACTTGAACGTCAGTTTTTTTTTTACATGGAACTTGAACGTGGCTCTTGGAGACACTTTTTTTTGGAATAAGTCTCTTTTTTTTGTTAAAGGAGTATTTATGTGTACGTGTGCTTTTTTTCTAAATTTGTGAAGGAAAAATGTACACGTTTTCTTTTCTGAGGGAATTGGGACATGGACCTCTTTTTCAACGTGGGGCTTGTGGACTTCTCATTTGTACGTGTCATCTTTATTATGTGTGCCATCTTTTATTAAAAATATGGCAGGTTTCCTAATATATCCTAACCATTAAATATTAAATCTAATGGTTATATACGTGAGAGTTTTTTACACCTGAGAGATTGAGAGATTCAATCGTGGAGGAGATATCCATGTGATTTTTTTTCTTTTTGGGAGAGATTGAAGAGAGATCTACACCATAATAATTTGGTCCCACCAGATTAACGGCTCCTAATTACTGATTAACATGGTAATTTCTAGGGAGGCACAAATTAGTATAGGTATATATAGAGGTATAGATAGATAGATAGATAGATAGATAGATAGATAGATAGATAGAAAGATTGCAAGAACCATGATTACTATAGGTAAGGTTGGTTGTTTGGTGAAAATAGCTAAGCAAGCTTGTAATTTGAGGTCGCCCTGGCCTCACCTTGAAAAGATATCCATACAAAAAAAGGTAGGACTTGCCTGCTCCAAGTGTCACTAAATCAATCAGAAAACATAAAAAATGGGCACATATAATAGAATAGCTCCCCTGAGTGTTTTTCTTTAAAAACAAAGAATACCAAACAGTATGCAAATCAAATAACACGATTCAATATATAGATCATTTTGAAGCACAATCACAGTTTACCGTCAAATCTGGGTGTACATTCCTGTTGCAAAGCCAGAATATCAAAAGTCCATATAGTAACATGTAATATATTGAACAGAGGTGAGAAGAGAGGCTTGAGACTCGCATAATAGAAAGTTGAACTGGAGTGCACCATATATTGAACAACAAACATACAAATGACAAATCAAATGAAAGAAAAATCAAAAAATTATCAAAATGCTTCAGTTCCTTTCATACTAATCTGATGGGAATAGCAGAATGATCAATAAGACATATGCATGAGAGAGCTATGGAACCTGAAGAAGACAATAATATAAAGGTCGGAACAACATAAACCCTCGCTTTGCACCATAACGTATAGTACAAAATAATTCCAAATTGGTTTTACCTCGGTGAAAATAATATGGTCGCGGAAAGTTAGTATTTCTGAGAACATAGGTTCCTTAAAAGCCATATCTGCAGCCTCAATATGGGACCATGCCAGAGTTGCATCGGCACCATCTTCTTTGCATCCCCTTCCAATGCGTAAGGCAATTCAGTGAGAAAAAATAGACTATACTATCACCGTGAAGTTCCTTTTGGGGACCGAAACATGGCATCCAGTAAGCATTAGTTATTATGTTGGGGTCGAATACCAGAGAAACATATGAGCGAATTAATATTCTGAACTCCACTAAACTTCTTACCTCAAAATTTGTTGATCAAAGCTCACATTCTGTTTAGAGGTTGTGGATGATATCTATACTGATATCTAAGTGTCAATGTTAGGTTATCCTACAAACATATGGCGCAGCAATTTGCATAAAAAAAGTCGGCTGCAGTATGTATTATCTTTACCTCACTCAAGGGAACCTCATGCATATCTGATTTGTAGCTGCACCCACTGGATTTTCTCCTCATCTTTGAGTACACGGCCAAACCCATTGATTAAGCTGCAAGAAATGTCTAAAAATCTACATAAATTTAAGACATCATAAACGAATTCGGTATTACTACCCAGATAGAGAGGTTGCAAGATTTCATCAGGCCACATATAGAAGATCTGGAACTGCATGTTAAAGTAGAAACAAACAATGGTGCATTATGAGAGCACATGCCAGCGTTCAATCAGACTTACCACTTGCACTCCCTCATCTTCCCACTGAATTATTTTTGCCGCTTAGATCGCTTATTAGAGTCCTTGATGTCCATCTTCTGTAACATCTTCCTGTAGCAACAAAACCTCCCATCAGAATCAATCAGCCCAGCAAGAAACAAAAGAGTCGTGGTTTGAGCAATGCTAGACAAAATCTGATCTCAACACGCAGGCCATAGTGCAGCAATTAACGTTTTGTAGCACAACTTTGGAACAAATACACGCATTGGTGAATGAGAGTGTTCTTGGCTAGCTACAATTGAAGTCGATGAACCTAGTGACCACTAATTCATGATTTAAGCAACAGTACGATTGAAGCAGGGATTGTCGATTTAGCTCATAGCTGGTCTTTTTTATAGGAATATATTTCCTGGAAAAATTCAAGGGGGCGAATTATCATGGTATCTACTTCAAAGAGAAGTTACATGTGAATAGCAAGATACCTAAGAAACAACTAAATAGTGGTGTCCCTTGCCGGCAAAACTCCGCACACCTTTCATGTTATTAGAGCATAATCTGACAAATTCAAAGTCATAAGCTCAGTGGTAAGAGGATGCATGGGAGGATGAAAACTGGAAGTGGACAACAATTTCAGAGTGCACACCGGTGGGAGAACCAATGACTCAAGCAGGCTGGCGCATTTGATGATGATCGCACTATATACATGTTTCTAACTATGAATTAGCAGCCAGGGGCAATGTAAAGGCATCCCCAGCCTTGTTGTCTTATCATTCTCATGACTCAATTCAAAGAGATGAATGGACCTGAAGCTGAAGAGATGGACCTGCAGAGCAGTTTCAGCAGAGGGATTTAATAGTAGTGGAGAACTGTTTCAGATCAAATTGAGAGGGAGACGAAAGGAAAATATCTGTAACCTGTTAACAAGGTTGGAAAAAGCGGTAGGGTAAGCGAGGCGGTTGGCCTTCGCCTAGTGCCTAGGCGTTGCTTAAGCGCCCTAGGCGCAGCCTAGGCGGTTATATAATTTTTACTATCAGGATGTATATGTGGTTATTATATGTGTATTTTATTAATTTAGGGCATATAAGTAAGTTAACTACCTGCTACTACGATTGGAATATGGCCCTTTTGGCATATCAGTGCAATATGGCATGATTTCTTGCTTGGGTAGAGAATTTCTTTTTTGCTCTGCCTAGACTTCTGCCTATGCCCTAGGCGAGGCGTTTGGCCATTGCCTAGCGCCTAGGCGTGCCTAAGCGCCTTCTAGGCACTGCCTTTTCCAACAGAGCCTGTTAATAATTGTTGTTGCTATTTACATGGGTCCCTATATGCGTTTGTGTATCTTAAAAGCGATAATCAAAAGCTAAGTGGGGGACTTTCTCCTGAAGTTGAAAAGTGTGCATTTTAACATATAAAGGGAAGCCATATCCGATGGTCATATCTCAAATTTTATATGCCAGTCAACAAAAGGAAACCAAATGCTTGACCGATGATAGTTTGTTAAGTCCTTTTTATCAATGAAAAAAAACATTTAATTATGTACCATTCTTTGCATAGTTTAGTTCCGCAGTGGATGCCCAGTTCAATATAGTAAAATTTGAAAAACAAAAGAACCATGGTATGGCAGAATAAGATTAGGCATCTGCGAAGATTCCTTCGTGGATGGGCTAAACATACGCATGGGGTTTATAAGGCTGAGAAGGAAAGACTCCTTTTACTTATTCAGTCCCTAGACTTAAAAGCCGAATCCACTATTTTAGATACCAGAGAGCTGGAAACTAAGATAGAGGCGGAATTGAGACTGAAACATCTCCTTTAGGAGGAGGAATTGAAGTGGGATTTGCGAGCTAAGGTTCGCAAAATCGTCCAAGGGGATGATAACACTCAGTTCTTTCACATGATTGCAAATGGCAAGCACCGCAAGAAGCGGATATTTCAGCTTGAGCAGGAAGAGGGGACGATTTTAGGTCAAGAAAATCTGAAAGTCTATATCACCAATTACTATAAGCAGCTGTTTGGGCCGCCGGAAGATAACTATGTGTCCTTAGATGAGTCTAGGGTTGAGGATGTACCTCAACTTGCGTCGGACGAGAATGAGGTCTTAACTGCCCCATTTACGATGAAAGAGGTCTTTGAGGCTATTTCACAAATGAAGAACAATAAGGCTCCAGGGCCGGATGGATTCCCGACGGAGTTTCATAAAAAATGTTGGCATATCATCAAAGGGGATTTACTTCCTTTGTTCCATGATCTTTTCTCTGGACAACTTCAGCTGTTTCAACTTAATTTTGGAACGATTACTTTTCTCCCCAAGAAGACAGAGGCCCTTCATATTGAGCAGTTTAGGCCGATCTGTCTTCTTAATGTAAGTTTCAAAATATTCACCAAGGTCGGGACTAATAGGCTTACGCAAATTGCGCACTTTGTCGTGCAGCCGTCCCAAACTGCTTTCATGCCAGACAGAAACATCCTGGAAGGGGTTGTCGTTCTGCATGAAACACTCTATGAAATCCACTCAAAAAAACTAGACGGAGTAGTTTTCAAAGTGAACTTTGAGAAAGCATAAGATAAGGTCAAATGGCCCTTCCTTCAACAGGCTTTTCGTATGAAAGGTTTTGATGAGGCCTGGAGACACTAGGTAGACTCCTTCACGCAAAAAGGGAGTGTTGGAATTAAAGTGAATGATGACATAGGTCACTATTTCCAAACACACAAAGGACTGAGGCAAGGGGATCCGATGTCTCCTATTCTTTTCAACATAGTGGCCAATATGTTGGCAATTCTTATAGGAAGGGCTAAGGATGCGGGTCAGGTAGGAGGCCTCGTCCCACACTTAGTAGATGGAGGTGTTTCCATTCTACAGTATGCCGATGATACTATCATTTTCATGGAGCACGACTTGGCAAAAGCACGAAACATGAAGCTAGTGTTATGCTTGTTCGAACAATTGTCCGGGTTAAAGATTAACTTCCACAAGAGCGAGTTGTTCTGTTTCAGAAGAGCTATTGATGAACAAGATGAATACAAGCAATTATTTGGGTGTGAATTGGGGGCTTTACCTTTTACGTATTTAGGTATACCAATTCACCATCGTAAGCTAACCAACAGAGAATGGAAGTGCATTGAGGACCTGTTTGAGAAGAAATTGAGCTACTGGAAAGGCAAGTTGATGTCATACGAAGGACGGTCTCATTAATTCGGTCCTCACAAGTATGCCCATGTTTCTTCTCTCGTTCTTCGAGGTTCCGGTGGGAGTCCGGAAGAGGCTAGACTTCTATCGATCACGTTTCTTTTGGCAGAGTGATGAACTTAAGCGAAAATACAGACTTGCTAAATGGGATATCATCTGTAGGCCGAAAGACCAAGGGGGTCTAGTTATTGAGAATATGGAAGTGAAGAACAGATGTCTCCTTAGCAAGTGGCTGTTTAAGCTTTCTGTCGAGACGGAGGCCACTTGGGCTCAAATCTTGCGGAACAAGTACCTTCATTCCAGAACTTTGTCCCAGGTGACAGTGAGGCCGACTGATTCGCCATTTTGGAAAGGACTGATGAGAGTTAAACCACTCTTTTTCAATAGGACAAAATTCATACTTGGAAACGGTACTGCTACGAGGTTTTGGGAGGATACATGGCTAGGGGAGACGCCCCTCGCGCTCCAACATCCTTCTCTGTATAACATTGTTCAGCGTAGAGATGCTTGCGTTGCAACAGTTATGCAGTCCATTCCGCTTAATATTCAATTTAGGAGGACGCTAGTGGGAGCCCGTTGGGAAGCTTGGCTCAATCTTGTTCGAAGATTAATGGATGTTCAGCTGTCCCAACAGCCCGATCAGTTGTGTTGGAAACTAACTAAGAATGGCGAATTCTCGGTGAAATCCATGTATTTTTATGTTATCAACTCTAGTGTGCTTCCTAGATCGAAACATGTTTGGAAAGTTAAAGTTCCTTTGAAAATTAAAGTGTTTATGTGGTTCGTGCATAAACAAGTTATTTTAATTAAGGATAATTTGGCAAAACATAATTGAACAGGATCTACCAGATCTAGTTTCTACGACCAACACGAATCAATCAAACATCTCTTTCTGGATTGTCCTATGGCAAAAATTATGTGGCGGTCGGTCCACATAGCTTTTAACATTACTCCACCGAGTTCTATCAATACGTTATTTGGGACTGGCTTGATG
This sequence comes from Triticum aestivum, assembly GCF_018294505.1. Lineage (NCBI taxonomy): Eukaryota > Viridiplantae > Streptophyta > Magnoliopsida > Poales > Poaceae > Triticum > Triticum aestivum. The sequence goes on along the minus strand of NC_057814.1, from coordinate 18,529,452 downwards.
GAATAAATTATGATACAGCGAGACACATTCGTGTAGGAGTGTGTGCTTTATTATGGGCAGTCTGGAATTGCAGAAATGATTTGGTTTTTAACAGAACAACAAATATCAACTTTTTGCAGGTTATCTTTAGAGCCACTGCGTTGATCCGTATGTGGTTGCTACTCACTCTGACGGAGGCCAGGGAGCGTTTGGTTACTGGGTATACCCGATGGGAGATGGTAGCACAGGATATTTTCAACCGGTTTGGATGGCGGTCATGTAATAGGATAGGCATGTAGTGCTCTTATCTTTTTATGCCAGCCGGTTGTGGCTTTGCCTTTCTTCTCTTAAGCTCTTATGGAGCCTTTTTTCTTTCTTTGTTCGAGACTTGGAGACTTATGTTGGATATTTTGCTTATTAATAATATTGGGCGTATGCATCATTCAGATGCAGAGGCTGGGCCATACCCCCTTTTCGAAAGAAAAAAATGTTGTTAGATAATAGTAACAAAATTATAAAGATCTCGTGCTAGGAATGCATCATAGACACATGGACTGCTTCTAGCATAATCGTATGCGCCTAATTACCTTCAAAGGGATATCAACATATCTTCCTACTGTATGATTCAGATGTATGAGATGGGTGTTCAGATTCATTTTTTGGTGAAATGGTCCTAGAATAAATATTAATAGCAAGATAAACACCGAGAGATGGTGGAAGAGAGAAATATATATTCACAAAAAGGAAGAGAGAAATATATAGATTATTAGCGTCAGTTGTTTACGCTTAATGTGACCTTTTTTATAAGAAAAAAATACTAAGAACAGAACAAATTCTGAAGAACAGAGTACAGAACCTTCGGCGTACCCGGAAGTTAGCTGTCTTTGCCGCAAACCTATGACAGACACAAATGAGCAGGAATTCCTACTCGCGTGAGTTCAACTTGGCAAAAAAACAATAGCTACCAGCCTACCATTGCGGAGAGCAACTAGTTAACGAGCACTCCTTCGGGAGCCTCGCAACTATCAGCGCCACTTGGCGCGCTCTCAACCATTCACCACGTGTCGCGCTCTGGACGCTCCCTTCTGATTTCCTTTTTTTTATTTTTCCGCACGCGTTTTCGGCTTTCTAAACGGGTTTTTTCAAAAAAAATCGACGTTTTGGTTTTCCGCCGGTCTTTCTTAGCTTTTCAATGAAAAAAAAGTTTTCAAAAAAAAATTACATGAAAAAACGCATTTTCTTTTTGTCTCTTTCGCGAAAGTCACGGTTTTTCTTATGTGAGAGGCACGATTGTGCTTTAGCGAGAGTCACGGCCGTGCCTTTCGGAAACGGAGAAAAATACGTGTTTTCTGTTTTGTTTTTCTTTCGTCAGAGTCACGGTTTTGCTTCCGCGAGAGGCACAGTTGTGCTTTCGCGAGAGTCATGGCCGTGCCTCTCGGAAAGGGAAAAACAAAACTCCTTTTCTGTTTTTTTTTCTTTCGCGAGAGTCACGGTTTTGCTTCTGCGAGAGGCACGGTTGTTCTTTCGCGAGAGTCACGGTCGTGCCTCTCGGAAAGGGAAAAAATACGCGTTTTCATTTTTTTTCTTTTGCGAGACTCACGGTTTTGATTTCACGAGAGGCACGGTTGTGCTTTCGCGAGAGTCACGGCCGTGCCTCTCGGAAACGGAAAAAAAAACGTGTTCTCTTTTTTTTCCTTCCACGAGAGTCATGGTTTTGCTTCCACAAGAGGCACGGTTGTGATTTCGCGAGAGGCACGGGCGTGCCTCTTTCGGAAAGGGAAAAAAAACCGTGCTCCCAGTTCGGTTTTTTCGTCCGTTTTTTTTTCATGAAAATAAATTCGTCAAAACCTATCAACATGTGATCTAGATTTGAAGATCTCGACGCGAGAAATCCAATGGTGAAAACGGTTCAAGATTTGGACGCACGGTTTAAGAGATAAAACATTTTAAATAAACGGATCACCGAAAAAAGGGAAAACTCCCAGGTTGCGACAAGTGGCACGCTGCATGTGCGCCACTTGTCGTGACCTGGAAGGTGGAGTGCTCTTTGCAACGAGTACTCCTTAATTAGTGATTTCGACCATTGCGGCAGCCGGCAGATGTGGGTGGCTCGGCATCCCCAGGCCCAAACACACCCATCGGCCTATTTCTTTTTTCTTTTTATTTTTTGCAGTGAATCCATCCGCCTATTCCACAAAACAAAAGAACAGTCAAGGATCAGGGAATCAATGAACCAACCAATGATTTGTGCTTGGTGACTGGAAATCTGGAATCTCTGCGGCACAGGAGAACTACGATGTACCAGTCACTCGCGGTGCCCCTGGATGAAGTTGTGGTCGAGGTCGATGTACTTGACGTATATCTGTTGAAGGGCGAGGCCGGGTTGGAGGCCGCCATCGACGGATCGGAGGTGACCTGGACTCGCCGTTGTGCCGGACACAGTTAGCGGCGCAGGACGGGCAGATTGTGGCGGAGGAGCACCTCACGCTAAGATGGATCCGACGCCGGCTCGACGACACACACCGGAAGGGGGAATCCTGGTAAGGGGCGGAGGTGACCTTGACTGGCGGTTTTGCCGGAGGCAGTGAGCGGCGCAGGATGGCCGGATTGTGCCGTCGTGGACTAGAAAAGGAGAAAGTTTTTCTGTAGGGAGGAGAGGTGGATGTGTGACCTTGCGAAACACTGAATCAGGTAGAGTGACCCAAAGAATGCTGATGTGGCAGATGTGCTGATATGGATAGGCTGCATGTCAAGAGAAATAAAATATTAGGGATCAACTATTTAGGTATTATAGATAACAAAATGCAACTTCATTCGCAACAATCTTCCCTCAGTGATAAACTAAGGTATCAATTGATGGAAGCACTATTCTCTACACCAATCTACGGTCCAACACAAAATAAGGTACCACTTGTGCCCCCAACTAGTGCGGGAGTCAACCTCACTAGCATTGCTAGATGTAATGAGTAATTAATGTATAGTGTGGTTGGAAGTATTTTTCTATTTTTGAAATAATTAAATGTTGAAAACAAAAGGGGTGCACCGAGCTGGAGCTTAGCCACTATTTTCCCTAAAGAAAAGACAACCGCTTTCTTATATGATAAATTGAACCACGTTTAATAGGTTCACTCAATAGCAGCTCTCCCAATAATAAGGTGCATAAAGGTGATATAAAAGTACATCACTGGGTCAACAATCTTTTTATCCTTAGTGACAATAATACAATACAAGCATTTTCTATTAACTATCACTGAGGTAGCTTGTAATATTAAACTCAACTAATGCACACCACTCTCCTATTGATTATCCATCTAAACAGGCCAAGGATCAACTAAGCAATCGAAGAGCAGTGTACATCTATAAACTATGTATAAGTATAACAAATAATATCGTCATGAAGTAATAATTCCTAATTCATCACGTAAGCATAAGCATTGCAAAGAGTACATCATTGTATTACAATCATGTTGGTCAGCTCATGTGATTATTGTGCTGAGGAACATGGGAGGGATTAAATCATGTCTACTACCCCCTCCGTCTGAAATTATTTGTCGCGGAAATGGATGTATATAAACGTATTTTAGTTCCAGATACATGCATTTGTATCCATTTCCGCGACAAGTAATTCGGGACGGAGGGAGTACTATAAGCCCATAGTCCAAGGGATGGACTACTCCAACTTCACTAGGGGAGCAGCAAAGATCAATGTTGATGAAGAGAACAACAAATTCCCCTTTGGCAGAGTACCATAACATGTTTGTATACGATAACACCTCAAAATGTGGAGTGGAAGCAACACAACTTTGGGATTTATTAATGATGTAAGTCTTGAGGTATATAAAGACAAGAGGCACCATAGAGGGGACCTCACAACCTTGAGGAAGTCCAGCCCTAGGGAAACATGCCAAGCTTTCATACTCAATAACAGGGTTTTTTGAAGTATATCACGAAGATGAACTAGCCAAAGAAGACGTCTCTCAAAGCTAAACCATTTCTTGCTAGACTCCCCGCTTCGATTTCTGAAGGGACATATGTGACACGTTGCACTTGTTAGTGTAGACAAGTTTTAGGATATATTTTTTGAAACTATGATGTTTTTATAGAAAATTCGGAAACTATATGATGTAATGCATAAAAATCAAATCTATGACCCCCCGTCGGCATCCTCTTGTCCTAAGAGGAGATTTTCGGTCTACTCTTGGCCGAAGAAGGGTCTTCGGTCTACTTTTAGCCGAAGAGAGGTGGAACTGGGCCGAAGAGCTGTTTTCGGCTTCGTTTAGGCCGAAGAGTTGTCTTCGGTCATTTGTGGGCCAAAGAGTCCTCTGGAACCCACCTCTTCGCGTAAACGATGGGCCGAAGTTGCATGGGAGGCTCTCTACGGCTTATGTTAGGCTAAAGTGTTTTTTTTTTGTAGTTTGACTTATGAATCCAACTGAATCCCACCAACTCAATCCGGCCAATCCTTTTCCCGCCGTTCTTTCCCGCTATCTTCTCTTCTCTACCTATAAAACTCCCTCCACACTAAGGTAGGTAAGCAGTCCAGTGTAGTCTGGTCAAGATGTCCGGTTATCCATTTGATCGTAGTTTTCATCCTAGGATGAGCCAATGTCTTCTGAGATTAGCCAGCGATTTCAAGATAGATAATAGGGTACTTCCATGGGACGAACTCCTTAGTAGTGACACCGTACTGAATGAGTTGGCTCACGCGTTAAGTAGGTGTGGGTGGCCTGCAAGGACCTATGAGGAGATATAGAAAGAACTTGTCAGGTTGCATGGAGGGTGGAAGAAGCAACATCATATGAGTGAAACTTTCCTAAAGATTGCAGCCGAGCATACTTATTTATGAACAACCGACATCAAAGACGAAGACGATATCTTCATGCCGAGCATGAAGGCCAAGAGCACCGCATCATCGAAGGGCAAGAGTACCACATCGTCGAAGGGAAAGAGTGCTGCATCGATGGAGGATGAGGATGATGCCTTCATGTAGTTTGTAAGCTGTATTTTTTAAGTTCAGCCGTACCGTATTATTCAGATGTACTTGTATCTTAATTATATGTTGCAGTCTCTTTGGAAATGTAACAGGAATAACAATGCGAATTAATAGTAATATGTCTCTTGCATACATGGGTAGATATATGTCTCTTGATCAGATAGAAGCAAGTGCGATAGTAACACATACAGGCATGAAGCATGTCTCATACATAGATAATTTCTCACACATGATAAAAGTCAAAAACTAACATAGATAATGACTCATACATAGATAACCATATCATTGCTGGGGTCGACGACGAATCTGTATCTCCCTCGGACAAGGACCGGAAGGTGATAAGCACTCACGCGGTGGACGAGCCTCACGATAGCCATGACCATAGATAACCTCGCGTGTCACTGTCTGTGTTTCCTGCGTCAGTGGAGGTCGTGGAGTGTGAAGCACTGTCTGCGATAAGTCATAAGTGTTTGCAGCTTGGTCGTCGGCGTCGCCGTCGCCCTCTAAGAACAAAGCAGCACCACTAAGCATCGGTGACTGCACTGAATGCATGAACAGTTGCGACTGGTTGTCGACTGTGGTAAAGTAAAACATATAAAATTGATTTGTGAACCTAGAACGTTTAAAAGAATGTACAAAGTAGTGTTACCTAGTTCCATTTGATGCTGCTAGTAAGAGCTCCCTGGTTGTGAAGGAGGTGGCTGACGCCAGGAAGAGGTCCCTGGTTGTGAAGAACGTGGTTCTAAACGGTGCACAGAGGGTCATGGTTCTGGACGGTGCACAGAGGGTCGTGGTTCTGAACACTGCAGAGAGGGACATGGCGGACATGTGCTGGACGAGGAACTGAAACATCCGAAGATCGTCTACATGTAATAGTAAATCATGCGTAGCTTCTCATCAAAACGGCTCAACCATGAGAGTTGGTCTCGTTGTGAGATAGTATCTCCCCTCTCAACCCGCTGCATTAAAGCGGAAACCTCCTCTCACGCCTCGCTTTGTCAAGTCACCATGTACACGAAGAGTTAACCAATTAGGTCCTCGCTGTATGATGATAACCCATAAGTATTGGGGATCGCAACAATTTTCGAGGGTAGAGTATTCAACTCAAATTTACTAATAACTGTAACTCCTGCCTATTGGGACAACAGAGATAAGCCAAAGAAAGCAGGAACCTTTCTGTGTGTTTTTTTACAAAAAAAGAAGGGGGGGGGGGGGGGGGGGGTCATACCTCGTACGGTCCTCTATCATCTAGACACCAAGTGTAACTTACATCTTTCATGGTACCACTGAAAATTCATTGTACATCCTACAGCAATTAAGGGAGCGTACATTTGAGCATTCTATGCTAACATAATATTGCACCTTGCTTGGCAACAAATTAGAAGACACAAGTTACTGAGGAACAGAAACTCACACTTAGTGATTCGTCGATCTGCTCTGCTCCCATGGTTTCTGCTTAGAACGAACTTGGAAATTAAACAATTTCCAATCCACTGAATCTTCTGCAGCAAATTCTCATAATATAAAATCAATCCAGATGACAGATGCAACTTTGAAGCTCTGTTGAGGGACAGCAACCATACAACAAACCAGGTGCTCTTTTCATTTCAGTCAACAGTCATTTTGATGCAATTGCAACCTGGAATCAAGCCATGCATCTAAGGCCACTCATGTTACAAGAACCGACGAAGAATCCCTTGCCCATGCCTGATAAATCACAAGGCCGTAGTATATATATAACTTCAGGAAAATTTGCCCTAAACAGCAGAGCTAAACAGAAGACATAACAAACTGCAGAAGCTTGAGTTGCCACCATGAAGATCTCTTACAAGGTGCAAAACTAGAGGATGAAACTAGCTGCGAAAGCTTAAGTGCTCCTTCCACTATGAACATCCCCTGTCCAATCCAAGCTGCAAAAGTCTCTGCTTTCTGCTTGAAGAGGTAATTTTTCGTAAGAAGCTGGTAGAGCTGGCTTAAAGATGAACAACATTATCAGACATGCTGAACAAAGAGGCTAGAAACCGAGAACAAATCCATTATTATACTCCAACCAAATCTGAGGAGTGCCAGCATCATCCCCCATATCAAAGTTTCAGAGCTTGCTGGTCAGGACTATCAACTATCAGACCCAGTGGCAAAGCCACGTTCAAGCAGTGTGGTCACTTGACCACACAACATTTTGGTGAAACTCTTAACTACAAGTAAAAATTATGCAGAAGATGGTAGAAAATTTGTAAATACACATGTATTTGACATCACAAGTTCAAAATTGACATCACATACTTGAACTTCTGGCACCGCCACTGATCAGACCCGAGGAGAAGGCAGCACGCCAAGGGTGTCAGGTGGAAGCGAAGGAAAGAAAGTCAGTGAAGGATCCCAACAGATCAACAATGGAGTGAAGCAGGGCATCCGGGAGTTCTGCCCAGCCTTGGAGCTTGGAGACGGCAGGGACCGTAGACAGGTTGCTGCTTCTCTGCAGTAAATGGAGAATAAGAAAGATTAGAAGAATGAACCGGTTATTTAAAAACAATGAGTGACTAAGATAAATTGCTAAGAGCATGAGTAATGTATAAATTTATCATTACCCAGTTACTTGGTTAATTGGTTCCTGCTGTCTATGTAAGAAATTACTCCAGGAGGAAGAACAAAATATTACTTCCTTCTCCCACTTAATAATAACACAATGAAATTCCTAGAGATACAATAAAAATGGCATTGTTTATTTGACTATACGGCTCAACCCCTTGGCTTTCAGTTCAACAGAAATAAACTGAAGTTCCTCCTACAGAACAAGAAAGAGCATCTCAATTGGTTCTAGGGTTCCTGCGTCAGATTGTCCGCTCCAGGGTGCTTGGGGGCGGCAGGAGAGAAGGTGGCCGGATAGTCCTAGGGAGCGCACGTACCTCGAGGGAATCGGAAGGAGAAGCGTTGGCGACGGTGACGGTGTCGACGCGGCGGAGGCCGCGGCGATCTCCTCCGGCGACGGCCATTGTTCCCCCCACACTCTGCTTCCACTCGTTTTTTCTTCTTCTTTGGATCCTCCTCTGCTTCCGCTCGTAAACGGAGCGAGTGAGAGTGAGAAATGTGGACGTGCTTAATTTGGGCTGGGCTGGACCGGATAGCTTATTAGACCGGGCCATAAAATCCTCTTGTTTTATGTTTGGGCTTGGCTTTTAGTTCAAACAGCTCGAGAAAATCCTCTTATTTTCCATTTTTCACTCTCCACTGTGATGGTGATTGTTGTAATAGAAAAGAAATCAAATCTTTCTATGTTGTGCATTCCAAAGAAGAAAGGGGGATTGAGATTTATGGACCTACACAGGTTTAATCTTGCTACGTTAGCAAAGCATTGTTAGCGACTAGTTCAGAACCCAGATTCTTTGTGTGCACAAGTTTTAAGTGCAAAATATTACCAAGAATTGCATCAAAACGCACTTGGCACTGATCCAAACTCCGAGGAATAAGATGCTGGTGCCGACTCCTTGTTCTTGTCCTCGCTGACGACGATGCACGTCGTCCTCTTCCTGAGGCTCACGTCCGGCCACATGACTCCTTTCCCAAAGCTTGCCGAGCTAAGGCTCCATGGAGTCTGAAATTTTTCGAGAAGAAAAACAGAAATCAACATTTTAAGTCCAAACTAATTCTGAAAGAAAACTACACACGATGTGAGCTACACAAAAAGGACAAATTCAAGTATTTCTATGATGAATAATACATGTGCTAGAGATACATGATTTTGTTTTTTTTGTGTGTTTCGTTCAAGTATTTTTATAGTGTATAATACATTAGTGGGATTGTCTTTTTTCCTCTAGCAGGTTATTACAGTTGGTTGCTTCATTTTGTTCTTATCTAAGTTCTCTTCGGATTTAATTATGCTTTGATGATGTTTTGTACATTCGTATATCATGATGGGGTGCTGCTAGAGACAATATGTGTGCTAAGAGGAGAGTAGGGTTGTTCAGCGCATGGTTGTGGTGTTATTACACATTTCGATCTCGGTGTCAACCGGTGGTCGTTGTGTGTGCCATTTGGGAGCTCCTATTCCTTGCTGAAAACCGTGGAATTGCTGTTATAATGTTCACATGGGCCAACCCATGAAGCTCCCGCTCGCTCATCTTGGCTCCCTGCTCCACTCGTGGGTTTAGATTTTTTCTTTTGTCGCTTTCTCAACCGCTATTTTGTAAAATTCCAGCTATTATTTCAACTTTTTGAAAAATATTGGATATTAAAAAATATTGGACTTTAAAAAATGTTCAAAAATTAGAAAACATGGTTATAAATAATCATGAATTTGAATAAATATTCAAAATTTCGAATAAAGTTCGCAAATTTATTTTTTACAAATTTTGAAAAAATCCATGAACTTTAAAACTATTCATGAATTTATTTATTTCTTGAATTTTACAAAAAAATAACATTTTTTCTAAATATTAACGAACTTTAATAGATATTCATGAATTAAAGTGCGCCAAAATTATAAAAAGAAAGAGAAGAAAAAACCAGAATAACTAAAAGAAAAAACAAACAGGAACCATCAACAAACTTTTTCTGATGATATGTTTTCTTTACACACAAGGGGGCAGGTCTTAAACTTTTTCTGATGATATTTTTACTTACCATAGACTAATCCTGACCAGCAAGTCTTTCACCGAGAACATCATCTTCCATCCTCACCTAGTCACCCTCATGTTAACTAGTGACATAATTAGGTCATGGGAAAGGAAACAGATGAGTTAACTACACGTATGAGGTACCCTCGCATTTTTTTGAATTTTTTTTGAATTTTCCGACGATGTTCGTTCAGTGAGAAGAGACGTTACATTCGACTACGAAATGGTCTGTGAGACTTCGTCAATCTCAAAATATTGTGTCGGCTAGTAGGAGCAGGATGTGTGTGTCTGTGTTCATAAGGGTAATTGTATATGCGTCTACGTGAGCCTCTGCATTATACAGTGTTAGAAAAAAAACACTCTCGGTACATGTACGTACCTGGCAAAAAAAACTACACCTACGTACCATGTGATGGATACGTACTACGTGTCCATGGGAGCATCAGCGGATAACATAAGTTAAACGGCCGAAACACCTGCACGCGCGCTACTGGATCCAGTTGGTACAGAAAGAGCGTGGACGGTGCGCACGTACATACATATATTCCTTCCTCCGAGGCATCGACCATGACGGGCTGAGGTCGATGGATGCATGGGCCCCGCCCACCCCCGCGGGCTCGGCTTAGTAATCGGCTAGGCTAGAGCGTCTACAGCCGGCCGGGCACCTCAAACAGTTCGCAAACGTCCGCACGAACAACCTAATCAGTGTTCAGTTGTGAAAAACCAACCTCGACGAACGCTTTAAATCATCCTCAAACGTTCGGGCTATCTGACGCCTCTCATATACAGACCAAATGTGAGGCGGATATAAAACGGTACGGGCGTTTCCGCCACGTCGGCTTTGCCCAGCCTGCCACACGCGTGACCCATAAATATTATCATTCGGAAAATCCTAGACCGCAGTCAATCCAAACTCCATTTCAGTCCCCTCTCCATCACTCCACTTCTGATCCGCTTTGAACCCATTCGATGGCCGGTGACCAAAGCAGCGTAGCCTCCGGTGTGAAATCCGGCCCCGACAACGACTGATCGAGCCTGCTCCGTGAAGCGGAGCTCGACGATGTCGAGGAGGGCGCCCTTCACGAAAGTGGAGACGGATGCGCGACGCCTTTGATGCAAGAATGCAAGGCGCTCTGACTCGCCATCGAGTTGTCGGAGTGCAAGGCAAACAAGGACGTGGCGGCGAAGGCGAAGGCGGCCTGCCATGCGAAGGAGCATAACTGCCTGCTTCGCAGGCTGTCGGGCAAAATGTACATCTCCGACTCCGACCCGATGGACGGCTCCACCTCCAGCTCCAACGACGACGCACCTCCGCATGCCGACGCCAACTTGGAGGAGGGGCACAACCGCGCCGGCTACCAGAAGGGAAGAGGACGGCGAGGAAATGGTGATTTCTGGCGATGAAATGTTGATTCGATGAACCGCGTGTTGATCATGTTTTACATAGCGTTGCATGGTTTTGAGGTTTCGAATATGAGGAACGCAAGTGTGAAAACAAAAATATGAGGCGTGCCCAATCAGTGTCGGACGTTTGAGCGCCTGAATTTGCTATGTTTTATTGTAGATGCTCTAACACCTAACTACACTTTTGACTTTTCCTAGCTAGCTAGCGAGAGACCCAGGATGGAATAAACTCCCGCTGTAAATAAATGTAAGCCGTTTTAGATCACTATCCCTGCATCCGCGCGAGAGTATAAATATGTTAGCACATACTATATGCATCGACCAACTCAACTAACTACACCGATCGATCGTCAGTCTAGCTTTAGCTAGTAGTGATCGATCTGAGTGAGGATGCGACGGCCGGAGCAGAGCAACGGGCCCCTGACCCTTCAGAACCCGGCGAGGCGGGCGCTCAGCGGCCGCGTGCCGTCGCTCGCCACTCCCAAGTCGCCGCCGCCGGCGTATGGGAGCATCGTCACCGTGCTGAGCATCGACGGCGGCGGCGTCCGCGGCATCATCCCCGGGACTATCCTAGCTTTCCTCGAAGAAAAGCTCCAGGTAACTCAGTTCTCTGACCTCCATCATGCTGCTGCTTGCGTCTACTGTTGCTGGGTCTGTCACGTGTGTGATGTCCATCCATACAGGAGTTTGATGGACCGGACGCGAGGATCTCAGACTACTTCGACGTGATGGCCGGGACGAGCACCGGAGGGTTGGTGACGGCCATGCTCACCGCGCCCAACGCCGACGGCCGTCCGCTCTTCGCCGCCAAGGACATCAATGACTTCTACATGGAACACTGCCCAAATATCTTCCCTCCGGTCAGGTCAGCAAGTCTATATTTTTCTATACATGATATTTTATTGATTTATAATATACACGCATAACTAAGATGTATGCATGCAACTGCGAGTGAGTCCGTGTACTATATAATCCGCATAACCCACTAATAATAATAATAATAATAATAATAATAATAATAATAATAATAATAATAATAATAATAATAATAATAATAATATCAGCATCATACACATGAATGATACTAGAGGATAATAAGCGCTTCGTCGCGCTATTCTTTATTTAGGGGTCTAGCAGGTTATTGCAGTGGATTGTTTTGTTTTGGTTTTATCTATGTTGTCCTGGGTTTTAATTATGTTATGGTGGTGTTTTTTCATTCGTATATCACGATGGGGGTGCTGCTAGAGACTTTTCTTTTCTGAGAAGAGAGTAGAGTTGTTTCGTGTGTGGTTGTGGTGTCCATACACATTTCGATCTTGCTGTGATCGTGTGTCAGACCATTGTGCCGGCCCACGAAGCTCCCGCCCGCTCAGCTTGGCTCCCTGCTCAACTTGCTTGCTTAGCATTTTTTCCCTCTCGCTCAACTGCTATTGTACAATAAGCTTGCCATCATTTTGTATTTGAAAAAACTCGTTAAATTTAAAGATGTTCACGGATTTTTTTTAAATCTTGGATTTTTAGAAATGTTTCATATAAAAAAAACATGATTTTTAGAAATGTTTCAGATAAAAAAACATGAATTGTACAAGGTGCTCAGATATTTTTAATATTTTCATAGATTTGAAAAATATATTGACAAATGTCAAATAGAGGTCACATATTAAAAAATACAAGCTGCGGAAATGTTCATGAACCTTTAAAGTATTAATAAATTTATTTATTTCTTGGATTTATGAAAATGTTTACAATTTCTTAAAGTGGTCACATATTTTAATAAATGTCTATGAATTCAAATATGAAAAACTAAAACAAGGAAAAGAAAAAGTAATAATAAAGGGATAAACAAACATGAGCCATCAACCAACGACACTTACCGTTATGGGTGGGGCCAGCTATCCCACTCCCATGGCCCCCGATGCACCGGGGGCTCCAAATCTAGAGAGCTTAATACGTTACTAGTATTTTTTTCTAAATGTTCCAAATTAAAAAACCCTGAATTCTAAATAATATTTGGATATTTATAAAATATTCATGGATTTGAAAAAATATTTACAAATTTAAAAAATATCCACAAACATTAATAATGTTCATGAATTTAGAAATATTCATGAATTTAATTTATTATTGAATTAAAAAATCATATTTTTTAAAAATTTCACAAAAATAAATCAATAAAGATTAAGATTAATAATAATAATAATAATAATAATAAAACAAACAGGAAGCAACAACACACAACCTTGCGGGCGGTTGCAGTGTCCCCCACAAACCACGAGGCACCTGGATGCTCCAAATCAAGAGAGCTTATAGTATCTTAACTGATATCAATTATGTTTGTAGCAAAGGGCCTTTCGGATTGTTCAAGAGCATGACCGGACCCAAGTACGATGGTGATCACCTCCGCTCGGTCGTCAAGGAGCTGCTCGGGGACACGCGAGTCGATCAGACGCTTTCAAACATTGTGATCCCCACCTTCGACATAAAGCTCCTGCAGCCTACAATCTTCTCAACTTACGATGTATGTGATGAACATAAACCTATGGGGCTACGTCCGTGTATCACTCTATCTCTCTCTGTGCATAGCTAATTACCGAATTAAAATGTACAGGCCATGAAGGATGTCTCCAAGAACGCTCTTCTATCAGATGTCTGCATCGGCACGTCTGCTGCACCGACCTACCTCCCCGGCCACCATTTCGAAACGAAGGATGAGGACGGTAAGCCACGAGCCTTCAACCTCATTGACGGAGGAGTCGCGTCAAACAATCCGGTGAGTTGTGCATGCATGTCAACTCGAACTGACAATGAATGTGATTGAGGCTTGATGAGACTTTGCTGACAACCTCTATTAATTAGGCTTATAAATACTGTGTTCTGTTAAAACTCATCAATTAGATCATCACTTATCGATAATTAGCACTATGTTTGTATAGTGTCCGTCAACCCACCCTACTTGCATCCCTAATCTACAACCGCTAACCTATGTGACATGATTATGTGTTGTGGTATCAAAGTATTGTTCTCGGTCTAATATTTGAAAATGGCATGCGCACAGACGTTGTTGGCAATGACCGACGTGAGCAAGCAGATCTTGATGGGAAACCCTGACTTCTTTCCTATCAAGCCGGCGGACTACGGCAAGTTCATGATCCTTTCATTGGGCACTGGAGCGGCTAAGATCGAGGAGAAGTTTGACATCGCCCAGTGCAGCAAGTGGGGCGTCCTCGGGTGGCTCTACAACAGGGGTAGCACTGACCTTGTCGACATCCATGCCTCTGTGCTTTTCCAGGCACTTCACTGCGAGAAGCGCTACCTCCGGATCCATGACGATGGGCTCAATGGTGAAACAGCCTTTGTCGATGTGTCCACGTCGGAGAACCTCAACAGGCTCGTTGACATTGGCAAGTCGTTGCTGAAGAGGCAGGTGTGCAAGGTGAACGTCGAAACCGGCAAGAACGAGCCTGACTCTAAAAATAGGGGCACCAACGAGGAGGAGTTGATCTATTTCGCACGCATGTTGTCAGAAGAGCGCAAAGCCAGGCTTCTCAAGGAGGGTGACCTAGCTTGAGACTTGATATATGAACATCCCCCCGCCCTAGAGTTGGAGAGTACCACGAGTGCTAATGTTTATAGCTCGCCAAAAAAGAGAGGGCTAATGTTTATATATGTTCATTTTCTGTAGATATAAACACGGGAACAATGTCACTCTCCGAGTAGGAGAGTACAAGTAATCACCGAATTCTAGTTGCTATATATGTACATGCATGTGTTCTAAGACATACTGTGAGTTGCATCAGAATAAATGACGTGCATGTTACCTCTAGTATTTATACTTAGATACTAAAGATACTGAAATTATGAATTATTTTTACCTCATTTTTTCTTTCTTATCCGTTTCTAGGCCGAGAAAGTCCAATTTTTCCATCTTGGGATTGGTTACTGGCTCCAATTTGATATAATTGTTTTGAGAACTCGTGGGCGGATTAATGAGCTGTTCGGTTCGTTAAGGCTCAGCTCGTTACGCTTATGAAGCAAAAAAAAAAATCTGCTATGTTCATTTGAAGCTCGTTAAGCTCGTGAGCCCCCGTGAGCAGTCGTTAATAGACTACAAGGTGTTACGGCCTACGTGATGAGAGTGTGATTGTGATTTTTATGAAGTAATATGGCGACCACAAGAGGAGACACGCTAATTGATGGGTTGAGGTGCCACGAAAATGTTGCCACTTATGATAAGAATGTGTTGTGATGTCCTAATGAGCTTAATGTGTTGCTCATGAAACTCGTTAGCTCGTTCATTGAGCTTGTTAAGTTTAACGAGCTGAAATGATTGTCTCTATTCATTATGAGCCGAGCTAAGAGTTTAACGAATAAGCAGGACCTTCAATGGGGTTGTGGCCTTTAACAGTAAGTTCTAACCATGTGTGCTAGTAGCAGAGTACTAGGCGTACCACTTAACTGAAATAATAAGTACTACCTGTTTGTAATATATGTTGTTCAAACTACCGTAAATTGAAATAGTGAGTTGATATGTACTCCCTCCGTTCCAAATTACTAGTCGTGGTTTAGTAATTTGGAACGGAGGGAGTACTACTAGCTTACTATCTATTATGCTAATGTATGGTTGTGTTTCAGTGGGTAATTCGACATGGCTCACCATGGGTAAAATTCCATTGTCAGAACAGCGTCTCTGGACCAAGCACGGGACATGACTGCTACTGGGGTGAGTGGTAGGAGGAAAGGTAACTGCGTTGCCGGAGAGGAAGGCCGGGAAGATCCCAGCGGCTGTGGTGCCCACGTACAGATCCATCACTAGTTGCACAAGTTCTCTGCGTAAGCAGTTCAACAGCAAGGAATAATCCTCTACATAAGTGACGTCCTGATTTAGTGTAGACATATGACATTTTTAGATATAATAGAATAAATTAGGGACATTTACATAAGCATTGACTATTCTAAGGGCAAGCAAACCTTGACCCATAGATGAACCAATGGTGCAAAATGTGATAAACAAAATAGTTTATTTTGCCCCTCTTTCTTTCACAAATCCGCACGTTTCCCATTTTTTAGATAATGAATCACACTAACTGCAATCTTTGATCATCGCCATGCATAATGGGTCGACTTGGTGCAAAATGTAGTAGTACTTTTTGACGCTGACCGATCGATCAATCTGTAATCTGCCGCCCAGGCACACTATTGGGCATTCGGAATGCACTTCCATATGCACGTATGGATGGGTGCATCGTGATCTGAGCTAGCCTGGCGCTAGCTCTCACCTCTACAGGCGTACTTGTCGATTACTATACATACTGTCTGTTGTTAAACAGATCTTTTGATTGTACTAGCACGAAAGAAATTTTAGATCCTTCGTTTGAAAGTAAAGAAGCAGAGAGCCTAATCTGACATCAAAAATCGGCTCTTAGTCTCAAAATAATTTAATATTAATATATTTTTTATTTATTTTTTATTTCCAACATCTGATTTCTAAAAACTAAGCCAGAAAATTTGTAGCGAGAACAGGTATAGGTGTCCCATTTTTCAAGTTCGAGTTAAATACTTTGTTCTTTTTTTTCTTGGGTCAAATGGAAAAATATGATCATGATATTGTGCAGAAATGGAAAATTGTGGTCATGATTTTTTTTTCAATTCTACTACTTAAATCACATATTCAGATATTCAATGTGCATTAAATCACTCCATGCAAGGATCAACAAAAATCTAAGCAATGCATGTAGAAGTTCGTGGTCATTTAGTGATCATGCATGAATGCGTTATACTTAATGCAGTGGTAAACACATATGTTTAGAAAAATGAACGTACTAATTAAGTACTTTTGCAAGCTACCTTGGTTGGAAAGATTTTCAAATATAAATCGGAGTGGAGGGAGCATATGGTAGTCATTCCATGGAATATTTTAGAAATAAAACAAATGAGTCATGCATTCATGCAGTGCAAGGTCTAAATCATAAAATTAACGGCAAGAGCTTTCATGCACCTGCTAACCTGAAAATCTGAAATCTCATATCCTTGCTGGCTTCAAGATGAAAATCATTTTTATGCATACGGAACAGAGATGAACAGAGTATATCAGATTTGATCAGGGCTCCTCTCAAGCTGAAGTGAGAGAGCACACATATACATACAATAGTGGCGGATCCAGGACCTAGGCCGGGGGCCTGAACAACAAATACAGTGTTCACTGTAGCATCTCGGGCACTGTTGCGGCACTGTATCAGCCTTGCCCGGGGCTTGGCCCAATCCTAGCTCCGCCCCTGCATACACCCCTTGTTGACATCAAGGTTTCCATAATTCTCTCCTGACGATAGAATTTTACATCCTAGATGGATGAGACAAATTAATATAATCAGATTATGTTCTCTAGAAAAAGAGAAAGATCCAACGGAGTACACAACATCCTCAGTGCTCCATATACGCATAATACTCTCGTGGGTATTTATTTTTATCTCAATGTTAGACTCTTATTCAGTTGACACCATTTGAAAAATTAAGTTATCCTGATACTAACACTAGTGCATTCGCAATAAAATAAATGATACTAACACTAGTGTAATCTTACAAACAAAATTTGTCTCTGCCACTTTACTGTTCCCACTGTTTTGGAACAGACTACAAACTCCTAACCAGAGCTGCAACAAATAATTCGGTGATATATGGGGTGATACCAAGTGTCTGCTCTTTTGCATCCTTCTGAGGCAATGCCATTCATGTGCCCGTGACAACATCTTCTCATAGACTGTTTGATTGTGTTGTAACAAAATACCTTTTTTTGACTTGAAGAAAATACATATTTCATGTTACAAATCGATTTAAATATGCACAATTCAAACTTGGGTGTCCTGAACAACCGAAATGATTCCCACAAACAATTATTAGTTGCCTAAATGATAACGCTCCAGATCGACATCACAAATAGAAGAGACATACCAGTAGTGTCACAAGACGACACTTCCAGAGAAGCAAATTACAGTGAATCAAACCAATGTATTCACTGAAAAAAAAACCCTCTATGACACCCAGTTTTGTTTCAGCACAGAGTCTTCTAATGCTGCACAAAGCAGGCTCTTTTTTCTTCAAAATCAAAGACCAAATCAAACCTGATGCAAGCCTACCTTCAAAATCAATATCGTGCAGCTCCACTTGAATAACATCACTTAGTTGAGGGACGACTACACAGAGTTTGGATTTCGTCCATCTCATCCAGGCCCGGTACAAATATAAGCCGACCAACTTTTTTAATGGAAATATGCCCTAGAGGCAATAATAAAATGGTTATTATTATATTTTCTTAATCATGATAAAGGTTTATTATTCATGCTAGAATTGTATTGACTCGAAACTTAAATACATGTGTGGATACATAAACAAATACTGTGTTCCTAGTAAGCCTCTACTAGACTAGCTCGTTGATCAAAGATGGTTAAGATTTCCTAACCATGGACATGAGTTATCATTTGATAACTGGATCACATCATTCTAATGATGTGATGGACAAGACCCATCCGTTAGCTTAGCATATGATCGTTCAGTTTATTGCTACTGTTTTCTTAATGTCAAATGCATGTTCCTTCGACAATGAGATCATGCAACTCCCGGATACCGAAGGAATACCTTGTGTTCTATCAAACGTCACAACGTAACTGGGCGATCATAAAGATGCTCTACAGGTATCTCTGAAGGTGTCTATTGAGTTGGCGTGAATCGAGATTGAAATTTGTCACTCCGTATATCGTAGAGGTATTTCTGGGCCCTCTCGGTAATACACATCACAAGAAGCTTGCAAGAAATGTAATTAAAGAGTTAGTTGCAAGATGATGTATTACAGAACGAGTAAAGAGACTTGCCGGTAACGAGATTGAACTAGGTATAGAGATACCGACGATCGGCAAGACAAATGGAATTACGTACGTTGTCATAAATGTTCAACCGATAAAAGATCTTCGTGGAATATGTAGGAATCAATATGGGCATCCAGGTTCCGCTATTGGTTATTGACCGGAGAGATGTCTCGGTCATGACTACATAATTTCTGAACCCGCAGGGTCGGACGCTTAACGTTCGTTGACGCTAGAGTATTATTGGGGTATTTGATGAGTGATACCCAAATGTTGTTCGGAGTCCCGGATGAGATTCCGGACGTCACGATTTATATATGGGAAGTCATATTTTGGGTTCCAAAAAATGTGCAGTTTTTTTGGTATTGTACCAGGAAGCTTCCAGAAGGTTCCGGTGTATTCTGGAGGGGTCCAGAAGTCCACAAGTGGGTCCACCACGACCCACGGGCTAACATGGGCTGCGGGGAGGCGCCCTGGCCTTATTGGGCTAGGCGCCAAGTCCTCAAAACCCCATGTGGCTAGGGAAGGCAAAAAAGGGAAGGAGTCCTAGTAAAAATAGGATTGGACTTAGAGTCCAAGTCCTCTCCCCTTTAGCTGCGCCCTAGGGTTTGGAGGGGCTATTTCCCACGCCCCTCTACCTATATATAGAGGGGAGGGGGCGCCGCAAGAGGACACAACAAGCCCTTGGCGCCCCTCTCTCTCCCGTTACTCCGTAGTTGAACCGTCTCGTCCCGGCGACGCTTAGCAAAGCGCTGTCGGTGCTCCACCACCACCATCACCACCATGCCGTCATGTTGGTTGTGATCCCATCTACTTCTCCTCTCCCGCTTGCTGGATCAAGAATGAGGAGATGTCATTGAGACACACGTGTGCTAAACTCGGAGGTGCCATCCGTTGGGCACTAGATCGGTTGGATCGTGATCGGATCGCGAAGAGTACGACTACATTAACCGCGTGATAAACGCTTTCGCTTAGCGATCTACAAGGGTATGTAGATGCTCTCCCATTCTCGTAGCTATGCATCTCCATAGATAGATCTTGCGTGTGCGTAGAATTTTTTTTGTTTTTCATACAACATTCCCCAACAATTTTGAATTCCTAGCCCGACCCATGGTCCAGTGTAGGGCGCATATGTGCCCCGATGGTATAAGTCTCTGCAGAAGCCTTCCAACCCTAAATTTTGACCTTGCGCCGCTCCGCTCCTCTATACAGCCCGGCGGCGGCTGCTGCCGACGCAAGCTGAGGGAGGCGGGGCAGCGCCACCCCCTCCCATCCTTCTCCACCGGAAGTCCACATCCTTCTCGCTCCCCTACTTCCCATCCACTTCACCGCG
Source organism: Triticum aestivum (assembly GCF_018294505.1). Lineage (NCBI taxonomy): Eukaryota > Viridiplantae > Streptophyta > Magnoliopsida > Poales > Poaceae > Triticum > Triticum aestivum. Next base: position 18,509,277 of record NC_057814.1, on the reverse strand, counting down.
GTGGCTGCTTGGGATTCCTCGGATCAGGTAGTGCTAGATTGCTAGGGAACCAGATGCAGACGCCGGCACTGAAGCTGCAACACCTTGTGCTTGGAAAGACAATCATTTTCCCCTTTGTATCTTGTCTTTGTGCTTGCTTACAATGAAAGACCCAGCTGTGATTCGGATTATTAATTCTGTAATTGTTGATTCTGCTACAAGTTTCCTCCTGTTGAATGTATTCTATTGTGCGTTTTGGTTCTGCTTGGATCAAACCTTTTTGAAGAAATTTAGGTCACTTTTCGTTCAAATTTAATTTTAAATTTTGTTTTGTCCTTTTCATCCGAGTTTTTTCGAAAATATTCCGAAATACTGGATTTCGTCTGTTTCGTTTGGGCCCGGTAAAAAACCTAAAACGAAATCCAAATCCTTGCCAAGGCACAGGCAACAAACATAAAGTTGGTTTAAAGATAAAGGATAGTTTCATTCACGCTGAACCAAGAGGCAAGACGTCAACATTGTTCAATGTGTCAAAACCTTCTGGTCCACACGTACAGAAATTGTAATATCATAAAAATAATTCTTATAGCGGAAGCTGCTTCACCAAGAACTAACAAACATTCTCAAGAGCATCAACCATCATAACACTAACAGAAAATACTAGGCACATCCCACAATAGGTTCAATCAAGCTGCAACTTGCGGAGGGGGGGGGGGGGGGGGGGGGGGCATGCCCCCCAGCCATGGAGAGATCTCTGAAGATTTTATTTGAAGAGCTTAGATTAGGAACCAATGGCATCAAGATTTAACCCTCCTCAACAGGTGATGTCAACAGTGATGTTGTTCTGCACTGGAAAGAGGAACTGAGCTCCTCCAAGTTCAATGAATAGATGATGAGCGAACCTACAAGAGTTTTGAGATCTGCCTGCCCTAGTGTCCGCATCATGATGGAGAAGTCACAGAGGTGGCTACAGCGCGAGGAATGTATCCACCTTGGTAGTGTGGAGAATGGGATCAATTCTAACTATGATATAAATCATTGGAGATGTGAAGGAGTCTAGTGATCCACATGCAACATGAAATCCAGGGACAAATCCAGAGAGAAAATACAAAGAACTTCATGGTGCTTCAGATTGCACTACAACTGTAGCAAACGCTTCTCACATCTCTTTGTCCCATTTACAAATGAAAATCTCTGGCACCCTCACTTGTCTCTTCCAGTGATGACTTGATACCACAGTGGATGGCAGTTCTTCTATCTTGGCCTCCTTTAGATCCAGTGTCTGCAGAAGATGTAGGCTTCCCGTTGCTTCTGTAAGCATGATGCAGTATCCATAGTAATGATCAAAATATTTCTGACATAGCCTCAGATATCTCAAGTGAACCAAATTACCCATACCCCTCATGTCACTTACGGTGCACTGTTCTAATTCCAATGCATGTACAAACGGAAAGACGGAGAGGGGTGGCAACCTCTTGGTAGACTAAGGTATGCTGTTGTTCCGGAGGGAGAGACGGCGTATGCTGTCCGGCTGAGGTGGAAAAGGCTGCTGACCGTCCAATATCCTGATGAAGCCTTCTTCAGCTGACAAGAAAGTAACAGACTCCAACACCAAGTCATGTATTTTGCATGCTTTGGGACTCCCAAGGGCATTGACATCGCTGGGTTCGATCATTTACTTGTCTCCTAACCCATACAGGTTGTCATCTTCTTTTTTTCCATGAACTAAATCTTCAGCAATCCATCTTCGTATCAAGTCATCTCTCCCAATTACATGGTCCTCTGGAATATGCCGAGGTACAGAGACAAACTCTTAGTTGTGAAGGCATATCCCGGTAGCTAAGAGATAGTATGAACCGCATGTGCTTCAGACCTTCATTACTTTCGAGCCCACTACTAATTGAGTTGTCTTTATATCCATTCTTATCTTCTCGGAGTGGGCTACGCATGAACTCCAATCCTTAAATCAACCTCACATTCATGTGGGTTCAATCTGCCCTTTCTTATCTTGACACTTTTTAGCATCAATTGTAAGATCTTATCTTTTTTTGCCTAAGCATATTTCAAGACAGTTGGGAGTGCGATATTTTTGCAAAACTTAGGGAGGGGGCGGTGCCCCCCCCCCCCCCCCCCCCCCCCCCCGGCGACCTGAATGTATCTCAGCCGGATGGACCCCCTCTCAGCGTAGCTGACTTGAAGGAATAATACACATTTAGCTAGGAAACATAGCAGCATGAAAATAGACCAATCGACATGTATGATTAAGGATAAAGAATGCACTAACTTTCAGGTTGTTTTGATGCTGTCTTGCCTGACAATATATATTAACGGCATAGAAATTCTGGTTTCTGAAATCAGTTTCCTTGCTCAGTACAACATCTGATGTGAAATATGTTCGTTCCAATCTGACTGCAGACATCACTTGCGTTACTGCGATGCTGTAATACTTGGGCAAAACTGTATTATTCGGAAAACTAGTTGTCTACCCATGCACTTGCACGGCCTAGTATCATAGTAAGTCGAACTCCATTCTAATTTAACATTCTCAAAATTTTATTTCTTTGCATTGCTTATATATTATGTAAAATATATTTTACTTTGCAATTCTCTTTAATCTTGGGTAGCCAAATATAGTTAATTTCAAATTATTACATTTGCAACGTCGTTGCAAAAATGAACACTAAAAAAGTGATTTAGTCAGGTTTCTAACTCCAAAGGTTCATCAAGTTCTGATGCCCTTTGACAGAGAGAACAAATATTCTTCACCATCTGACCCGGGGTGAAGCATAATAATAAAATGATATTTAGGGTGGACTTGAAATTACAGCAAGGGAAGAATTGCAGTAGTCATATATGCACCACAAATGGTCCCATTGCTTTGTTGCCCGCAGAAAGAAAGCATATTACCAGGCCCGGGGCAAAATTTGAACACAAGCCCCTTCAAAATGATTATGTTATGTTATATTTATAAAAAAGTTAATGAACATGGTATCAAAATAAAAAGGGAGACATACCTTCTCTAAAATCGGGTTGCCGAAGTGTCTGGTGGGCACGACGCGGTCTCCTTTCAGCGACTCGCTTCTCAGTGTGCTCACGTGAGATGTGTTTGATGAGGCATATCCAGAGATCAAGTGTTGATCGTAGGCAGTCACACAAGGGGGCGATCACATATGAGATAAGCCAAATTACTTTTACCATCCAGCAAGCTAAACTATGCTCGCGAGGTGCCCGCGATCGAATTGAAGTTTTGTGGTGTAACTGATATCATGGAGAGAAAATTTTGTGATGTAAAATGCCTAATTAGCCAGATGAGAACTATGATCAGCCTATGCCAACATATTTAAACCAAAATTGAATACATAAATGTTGGCCATCAATTTAGAACTTGTAATCAACCTTTAAAAATACATGAATTATTATATTATAAACAAAACAGCGAAGTCAAGAGCTGCTTTGTTATCGCGGCTCGAAACTTGTTGTCGGGCATGGGTGCCACTCTTATCCTGGTTAGGTATTTATAAGGTACTCCAGATTACAAAGGACAAGCACACAAGTATCTAGATTTATCTCTAATTCCATCTTTAAAAAATAAACCGTTATTTAAAAAAAATAGTGGAGAATTCCTGCCCAAACCTCGCTAATGTGGCCCACCACTATTTAACCATCAACCAACGTTGAAGGCCCACTCACCCAGATTGCTAAAGAAAACGATCCAGTCGTCTTCTTCCTGAAGACACAAACAGGTTTTTTTAGGGGAATGCCCTAGGGCGCACTTAATTAAACTCAAACCACTGTTACATCAAAGTTAATGTCCGGAGTGATAATACTAGGTGGATCACCTTCCCAGCATATGCCAGTTTTGGAATCATAAACATATCTAGCCAAATTATGTGCGACCCTATTTGCAATTTTGCATCCCTAGGACAGTGTTTGCTCACTGCACCTATTCTTCTCACCTTCTCGAAACAATCTGCAAGTATTGCCGTTATGGAGTTCAAACGTCAATGATACCAGTACAGGCTTGGATCAACTCTAGACAATCTGATTCCATAATCACTCCTGTACACCCAAGATCTTCTAGTAAGCCCAGCCCCTTCTGCACGCTATTGCTTCAGCCGTGGTAGCATCAAGTATATTATTCAGAATCCAGGACCCCCCTGCAACCGCTTCTCCTATATAGTTCTCTAAGTACTGCCGCTGCTGAGCCTGAACCATCATAAAAAAAGCTGCATCCACATTCATCTTGGGTCACTAGCACTCTCCCCCGACCTCTCTCCCCAGAGGCAGCGGCGCCGCGCCGCCCCCGGCGGGTCCCCGTCCACACCGCCCTCAGCCCTCCCTCTTCATCGCCTCCCTCTACCGCCGCCGTCGCTGATGACATCGCGGGGCGAAGCCCCTGTGGTGAGGTGGCGGCGGCGGCGCAGTCCTCGGCCGGTGGTAACGCGTGGGGGCAGCGGCGTCCATCTCCCTCCTCCAACGGCAGTGCGCAATGAGTTGGCGGTGGCCAGGAGATCTCCTGCGGCCGTTTGGCGGATGAGATTTGGCTGCGATGAGATCTGATCTGGGCCCGAGTGGTTTAGATCGAGATCCACTGCGGCTGCGCCTCGTCTCAACAACGGCAAGAGGAGATCCCCTGGGTAATCTTCGCGGCACGAGGACGTCCGGGTCTCTTGGCCCGGGCATGGTGGTGGTGACTGCCTTCTCCACCGAAGGCGGTTAGTGACGGATCTTGGATCCATGGTTTTAAATAGCATTTAGAAAGGTCCTGCGCTAAGAGTCTTTTGTTCAAACACTTGAGCAAATATTTTAAATAGCTCGCTATAGCTCCGCTATAGCATTTAGAAGAGGTCCGCCGCTAAGAGGCTTAGCGCGCTATTTAAAACTTTGCTTGGATCCCACTATTAGCACCGGCGGCAAGTTGGGGAGACATAGTCGCCGGTGAAAGCCGAGCTGACTCCGGTCATGGCGGGCGATGACGGCGTCTACGTCATTACATGAAGGCATCGAAGCAACTATCGTCAACCTGCTCGTGCCTAAGATCTCCGGATCGGATGATGGCGGTGCTCCGGTGTCATGTTCCCTATTGGGGGCATCATTTGTGGAGCGGCGCCGGATGGAAGAGGCGTGATGTGGTGTGGCGTGCCTTCTCTCGCGTCTGACAACGACGGGTCGTGGCGGCATGGAGCAGCGGGGTGTCGCCGGTGGGCGTGTGATGATGGACGAGCGCAGGATGATGGCGTTGTCTGGCGTCGTGGTGGCGTCGACGGCAGCTAGACCGGGCAAGGTAGATGCAACAATACATCACGTAAGATGGATTGGTGGCAGGTGGCTGCGACGGCCTCATACCCGGCAGGCGTCCTGGTTGAGGAGTGCGCTGTACTGGAGGATGCCCCATACCCGGCAGGCGTCCTGGTTGGGACCTCAGGTCTTAGAGTTAGGTTTGGCTGCAAGGTCTGTTTGGTATTAGGACCAGACTATCAGCATCCTTACATCAACTGGATAGGAGTAGCGACACATGTTGCCTACACGGTGCCTTTATTTTTACTGTTATATGACTTTGTAAGGTCTTAATAAAGCGGCTGCATGCATCGTCCAGATGCAGAGGCCGGGGGTCCTCCTCCATTTCTAAAAAAATCCACATTCATTTTGAATGTACCTCGCATTGGTTTGGACCACGGGATCTTATGCGAGTGTTTGTCAATTACCGCTGCTTGGAAGTTTGAGGCGATGGCATTGATTGCAAAGGCAGTTCTTACTGGAGTATTAACTTGTTTTCCCTTCACTATCTCACGTCTTTGCCACCATATGTACCAAGCTCCCACCACTACTGATTCTGCAACACCCAGGCGCAGCATATTCGGATTTCTCATGGGCTCTTGGCGCAATATCTCCTCCAAAACAACACTACCAGACCGGTCAGCAACAAGGGCTTGAGTGATGATCTCATGGAGACCCAGGGCTCGCCACACCTCCTTTGCCCTTCTGCATGTAAACATCATGTGTGGTAGGTCTTCTGCACCAGCTGAGCAAATTGGGCACCGAGGAGATACTTCAATGTGTCTATTTGCCAATGTCGCCCTAACAGAAACAGTGCCACGCAAAGCTTTCCAAGCAATTTTTTTACCTTACTTGGGACATGTAATTTCCAAAGATTCTCCCGCACTGGGTTCAACCTTGATGATCCTTGGCCGTCACTATGCCTTATTCTCGATCCGAACTGATGTCGCCATTCAGAATAGTAAGCCGATCGTACTGAGAAAATATAAATTTTTGGTGAGATTCCACGCCATGAAATCCTCCATCAAATTAACATTCAGGGCGATCTTCAAAATCTGTTCTGCATCAATGGGGAAGAAAATGTTCCTGATAAGAGTTTTGTCCCAGTCGCCAGAGTAGGGGTCAATTAATTCTTCCACTTTGGTTAACAACCATTGGCCTCTTGGCGTCCAAACTTTTCTTGAGGGGCTGTTCGGCACCCAACAGTCATCCCATATATTGATATTTGCCCGCAGTCCCAACTCGCCAAATGTAGCCTCACATGAACACTTGCAGATCGACACTCAACTATGGATTGCCAAGTGAAGGAAGAGCCTTTTTTATTTCCAGCCTTAAGAAGGTTACGATCTGGGTAGTATTTCGGGCGAAGCACTTGAGCACATAATGTATCTGGTCTTGTAACCAACCTCTAGTTCTGCTTAGCCAGCATTACTAGATTAAAAGCATGAAGGGCACGCCCATACCCCCTTCATTTTTAGGGATGCACATACGCCACCATGCCCACCAGTGCATCCTCTTCTTCTCCTCTTCATCACCCCACCAGAAGCTTAAGATCGCATCAGTAATTTCCTTGCAGACTTTCTTTGGAATTTTAGATACTCACATAGAAAAAACAAGCGGAGATTGGATAATTGCTTTTAATAGAATTTCTTACCTCCCAGGGAGATCCATCTTTCCTTCCATCCCTTCAAACAGGCTATTACCCTCTCAATCAGATAAGTAAAACTATCGTTTCTGTCGGCCCTAACTATATTTGGAAGTCCAAGATATTTATCAGATAAAGCTTCTGTCATGATGTTTAGCTGCACACACATATCTGCCTTGGTTTCCACATCTACACAAGGGCTAAAATAAATACTACAGTTTGCTTCACTCACCAACTGTCCCGAGCTTGCGCAATATTGATCAAGTACTTGTCTCACCGAGGTTGCATTATTCAAAGTTGCCTTCATAAGGATCAAGGAATCATCAGCAAATAAGAGATGAGAAACTGATGGTGCACCCCTGCACACCTTAAGTCCTTCAATGCCACGAACGTCCTCTTGGTGAGCCAGTAAACTCGATAAACCCTCTGCACAAATCAAAAACAAATAAGGTGATAAAGGGTCCCCTTGACGGAGCCCCCTTGTAGGAATAAAACCTTCTATCTCCTGATCAATATATCTCACTTTATATCTCACCGACTCCACACATGCCATGATCAGATTCGCAAAATCAATGTGAAACCCAAATCTTGTCATCATTTGTTCAAGGAAACTCCATTCAACTCGATCATACGCCTTGTGCATGTCCAGCTTCACTGCACAGTATCCCGTCTTTGCATTCTTACAATTTTTAATATTATGCATGCACTCATACGCAACAAAAATATTGCCAGTAATGAGCCTGCCAGGTACAAATGCACTCTAAACCGGAGATATAATATCATCCATTACTCTCTTCAGCCTAAAAGCAATCATCTTGGAAATAACTTTATAGAGAATATTACCGAGGCTAATAGGTCTATATTGCGTAATTAGTTCAGGAGTATCAGCTGTAGGAATAAGAACTATGACAGTGTCATTCCACAGTCCTCAACTGCATGTCGGGATGCTCGCATGTACTTTGGTGGTCTAGGATTACCTCCTTCATTTTCAAAATATACATGATTTGATTCAGATCTCCAATGATCACCCAGGCCATATTACTGTTCACATGCAAATCCCCCATCTGTTGCCATGTCAAAAATTTGTCCTCCCACTTCGGCTTGCCCTACATCAATAAAATTTCCTGTTTTAAAACGCAATGTCAGCTCGACCTCCTTCCTCCAGTACAACAAGAGTCCACCGCTCCGCCCATTACTCACTACAACTTCTTTGAAATACATCTTCAGTCCCCTCTTTAAGCATTCTGCTGGGCAATCTTCTAGGTGTGTTTCTGACAAGAAAATAACATCCGCCTTACTACGCTTCTGGACTTCCAGAAGCGCTCGCACTGCCGAAGGCCGCGACAGTTCCAACTTAAAAGTTTCATTGCGTCCGGTCAGTCTCCTCTCTCTCCTGTCAATTAAGTTTGAAACTATCTCATTCTCTCCTATCCTCTGTTTCTTCTTGTTTGTATTCCCTTGGGGAGTTACAACACCCCCATCTACAGCTAAGTTGCCATCAGCCATCCGTTGTGTCCCCTCAAACTTGTCCACCATAGAGAGCACCTTTGAAGATCCATCTGTATGTGCAGCAGAAGATGGCCCAACTGGAACAGAACCAGTGAAAGGCACCAAGTCTTAGTAGGTGTGACCACAGTATTCTCACATGGAGTAGAAACTTCACTCACAATTGTACCATCAGAAGCATTTCTCTTGCCCAGAATGTTTTCATTTTTCTCAGCCATCACCAAATCTTGGTTCTCAGTCAGATTCTGTTGCGCTGCCAATCCTTCATACCCTGTTTTCCTACTATTTATGTTTCTATGATTGCCATCATTACATCTCCAACTTTCAGTGTACCAATTTTCATTCTATCGCCCTCCATTATTATTGCATCCACGACCACGTCCTGGGCGTCCTTGGCCTCCACCCCTGCCTCCTCATGGAGGGTCATCACTTTCACCATCACCTTCCCTTCTGTACCCACGGCCACCACTATTGCCTCCCCTACCTCTTCTAGTAGCAAGGATGAAGGGGCCCCCACTACAGCAGAAATGGCTAGCAGTGGCGGGTGCAAAATGGCCATCAGTGGCGGGCTACGGGCCCAAGCAAGCCTGCCACTGACCTCCCGCCACTGCTAACAGGCCAATAGTGGCGGGCCTGGCGGGCATAGCCACCTGCCCGCCACTTCGAAGTGTTGCTGCCCGCCACTGCAAAGTGATGCACTAGTGGCAGGCACTTAGTTCTGCCCGCCAATGCTAGCATTTGTAAGATTAAAAAAAAGTATTGTACTGTGTGATGTACACAATACACAGTACAGTACATGTTATTACTGTGATGTACACATACATACACATAGCATATACAAATTATAGTTTGTTCATACATCATCGATTTACACATCAAGATAGGCTGACAAAGGAGCACACAAACAGATCATAAATGTCGTGATCGAATAAGAAACAAAATAGGAAGAACTAAAGGGCTGAACATGGTGGACACTACTCCTCCTAGTATCCTTGTGTTCACCCATTCGTTTTGGTTGGATCTCACCTGCAACAAAAATTAAGCCATGAAGACATGAATCCACGAACACCCACACCAAGTGAAATATGTTAAAGGGAAACCTGGAGAATTATTATACTAACAATTATTCTTAAAAATGAATTGAACAGCTCAAAATGATTTGGTATGTATATGCTCTTCCTAAGTAAATATATAATCTGATTTTTGAATAAAGGGTGCAAGCAGGAAATTGATTTGTATGGAGTCTGATACATCCAACATCATACGAATGCAGAAAAGAAAATATATTGAAAAGCACATATAAAATGTAATGCTTATGGGTTGTAGCAGTCCCTATATCCATCAAGCATTACCCTGCATTTTCGTTTGATAGACAAATATAAATATTGTGCACCTGCACCTTTTTAGATAAAGAAAACCAAACTGAATTCAAAGTACATAGCATGGCAGACCTACAGAGAGAGCATATAATTGTATCAAATAACGTATAAAAACAATCGTGAACATCATTTAGTACTTAACAACCATAGTATGCAGATACATTTAAACAAAATAATTTGATTTGGTAAAAGAACACTTGTGTTGCGTGGACATACTTTGAAATGTTTCATGTAATATAAGCATTTTGTCCTTTATTCTGCCCGTTTTACCACCATTTGAAGCATAATTTAGTTTGGCTCTGTATCCAAGTCCTGAAAACAATCAACCCTCTAAACAATCAAGTATATTTAATCGTGTGCACCATCCAGAGGAATCTTCTGAAAAAAAAACAATATAATCTGAAATTTTATAGAAGCACAGTACGACGAAGAGGTAGCCCCCTCCATTGATGCCGAGGCAGTGCCCAATGATGTCCTTGCTAGCTGATCACCCTACCGGCCTTTAGTTGGGCGACAAAACCGACCTGTCCCATCCCAAGACCAAGGAGTCCATCTACGGGTGATTCTTTCTGTGGTTGCTGGTTGCATCCACATCTACGCAAAATAAAACATGACCATCATCAGCATCAAAATCCAGTAGGCAGTGCACATGCTTGAACATATCCGTTAGGACATAGGAGTGTCGTACCCGAATACGAAGTCAATCTGTACTCTCCTACGCGCAGGGAACACATTGACAGAGAGCTTATCATTGGCGGTAACACCGGTTGAAGTCGGCCCATCAATGTAGCGAACCTTGTAGTGGCATTCGTGCTGAGGAAGGTCTTTGTGCAGTGCAGTACAAAAGCGATCGCCACATTTCGTCTTCAAGTTGTGAGATAGAGCTGGCGCGTATGGTGGATGAGGACCCTGTCACCAAAGCAAGACGACTCAATTAACTCGGACAGCTGCATGTCAAATAAGATATATATAATACCCGTAGACTGTTGTGACCTTGCAGATTTTGCAGGTGTACTTAGGGTGCTTGTACTCCCACCAGTAGAAAACAGACCATTCATCCGGAGCATTAGTCCCGGCCGGGTTTGGTCCTGGTACTAATGTGAGCATTAGTCCCGGTTTCAATGGCTACGAGTGGAGGGGGGGGGGGGCAACGGCCCCTTTAGTCCCGGTTCAAATGGGACCTCTAGTCCCGATTGGTGATACCAACCAGGACTAAAGGGTTGCGGCAGGCTGGGGCCCCTGCGAGCCCCTTCAGTCCTAGTTGGTGATACCAACCGGCACTAGAGATAGACTTTTAGTCCCAGTTGGTATCACAAACCGGGACTAAAGATATCCCTATATATAGATGCTTCGTCCAGCCCAAGTCCAAGCTTTCTCCTTTCTCTCCTCTCTGTTTCCTTCCCCTAGCTCGAGCTCATCCTCCATTTTTGCCAAGATTTATCACGATTTGAGGCACCCCATCTATCCAAGAGTTCTAAAAGGTTAGCAACTTCATCCTTTCATCTCTCATTGCTAGTTTAGCTCGTTTCATGCTCTATAAGTACAGTGATTTGTGGGTTTTAGTTTGGGAGCAATTATGTGGGAGTTTATTTGATTTATATGCAATTTGAGCTCAGATTAACTTCTTAGTTTGCATATGTGTAGGTGTGGTTTATTTAGCACATTCCCGTCCCCGTCGTCACCGCCGTCGCTCGACCGCGTCGTCCTGCCGCCGGCACCACCTTGGTGAGCCTCTTGTTCTTATCCTTTTTGTAAAAAGAAAAATCTTATTTGTATGATTTAGATAGTTACTTGTATAATTTTCTTACTTGTATTATTCTTTGTTATATATAGTGCCATGGTTTGGATATCCGTCCCTGTCGGCCCTCGTCCGATTTATGATTCAGATGTGGTATACTATCTTTTATAACTATTTGTTTCATTTCGTGTTTATGACAATTATGCCCATCAAGTTGACATAGATATTTTTATCTAGGAGTTATGTGAATCGGAAATTGCAACCGACCCTCTTGTCGAGAAGTTAAATTTAGTTAAAAAGAAAAAAATTATTTGAAAGAAAAATTGAAAAGAATCGAACAAGAGAAGATTAAATTGGAGTTGTATGTTGTCGATGTCGTCGATGATCAGAAGATCAAGATGGATGCAATGTGCTTGTCGATTGGAATGATTAGAAAATATGCCATTAATAAAAAGGCATGGTATCATTATGTTGTTGGATCAATTATTACCTTAGTTACGATTTTGATCACTTTTGTTGTTGCATTTAAATGCTTTAGCTAGATAGTTGTATGTTGTTATATGAGAAGTATGTATGAACTTTTTGTATGAACTTGTATTAATTTGGTCTTTTCGATGTATACTAATGTAGATGAGCCGGCAATGGATGTACGATTATTGACGCTCTCCCCAGTTCATTAATGGCGTGCATAGTTTTCTACGTGTGGCTGAGGCAAACAAGCGAAATGGTTTTATGTGTTGTCCATGTGGTGTCTCTAAGAATGATAGGCATTACTCTACCTCAAAAATCCTTCACAGCCACCTACTTCAGTCTGATTTCATGTCCGGCTATAACTATTGGACCAAGCATGGAGAAAGAGGGGTCACAATGGAAGACAATGAAGAAGAAGAGGATGATGACAACTATCCTAGGTTCCCTGAATACGATGGTACTACAATGGGGGAAGCTGAAGAAGAGGCATCAGATGAGCCTTCTGATGATCTTGGTCGGGCCATTACTGATGCAAAGAGAAACTGCGATCAAGATGAATCTTCAAGATGAATCCACATAAATTTGAATCAACTCATTTAGTTTAGTTTTCAAATTGTTATTCATTTGACAAGAATTAATTTCAATCTGTAAAATTGAATCCATAGGAAAAAGGTATAAATCTAAAAGGTCTAAACAGAATCTGTTTTTGATCGAAACACCTATTGAAAATATCCTAAAGTTTCTCAAATTGAACATACTGATAAACACACTAATATTAAATAGCAGAAAAAGTAATCACTCAAAAATCTATTTCTAAACTAAAGTTATTCATAAACTAGTGATTCACACATATTTCAAAGAATTCAAATTTGAAAACTACTAGCACTAACAGAAAGTTTATAATTTTTGTGACCTAAATTAAAAAGATTCACTCACAAACTCTAAATATTGCCTGTAAGTAGAAATAAAAGTAAAATAATAAAGCAAAAAAACAAAAACAGAAAACATGAAAAACACCTTTAGTCCCGGTTGCCACCACCAGCCGAGACAAAAGGTCCTTCTATCACGCAGAATTTGGGCCGCCGAAAAGGACATTTAGTCCCGGTGCGTGGCTGGAACGGGGACTAAAGGTTGCGTTTAGTCTCGGTTCTAGTCACACACTGGGATTAAAGGTACTTTAGTCCCGATTTGTGGCAGGAGCCGGGACTAAAGGTCCCTTGTATATATATCACCCTCGATGTCCCAGTGTTAGCCACCACCCGAGAGAAGTTTAGATCGACGCCGCTAGTCTGCCGAACCGCTCGTCGCCGTCGCCGGTCTCGTCGAGCCTCGCAGCCCATCTCCCCAGTGAGGCCCCTGCTCCTCCTTCCTCGCTACCCCACTCCCCTACCCTGCCTACGGCCTCCGCTCGCGCTCGATCGCTGCTGCCCTGCCTCAGTTGCCGCCCGCGCTCAATGCCGACGCCGCTCTGGCCACTCCCCACCCAAACCAACACTGCAGTGCGTGCGAGCGAGGGAAGTAATAGGAGGGCGACAACAGCTTAGTACCCACGACTACGAGGGGCGCCCTCTGGCTCCGCTCTATGCATGCCCTTAGGGTGTTCGATGAAATGCTAATGGAATCCAATCGACAAGGAGAACAGGTTCCATATGTAGTTTAGTGGGTTGCATACTTTCTGCCTTGCACACAAGGTGTTTGGTGAAATGCCACAGTGGCCTAGGAAATTTTCTTGATGACCAAAATTTACAGAATGATGCCTCATTGCATCATAGAGAGGGTGGTATGTTTAGTTTGGAAGAATAAACAACTTGCAAGTTCAAGTTTTGGTGAAATTCAGTTCTGGACCAAAACTACAGGGAATAATTTGGTGAACTTAAGAGATGCAAATGGAGCCGATCTTCTGGACTTAAGAGTTGAGATGGAAGGACTCTAAGATGGAAATATTTCATAATTTATTGAGATAGGGAAAATGGGGTTGTAGTTATAACATAAGAAGGGGACCAAATTGGAAAAAAGATGTTTTGCTTAATATTTCCAAAAGATCAAGTTGGGTTTTTGCATGAAAGTGATCTACAGGCATTAAAGGACCTCTCAAATTTTGTTTGTGGCATTTTAAAAGAATTATTTAAAAGGGCCTTTGTGCAATAGAAGCATTTCAGAGTTTGAAAATACTATTAAAAGAAATATTTTGGGCAAACTTTTATTATGAAAATATTTACTACTGGATTTTAAAAGTTCATGAAATTATTAAGAAAAACTTTGACACCCATAATATTTTCGAAGGTTTCAATATGGAGGGAAGGATTTTTTGAAAATAGAAAAGATTGTGAAATTAATAAGAGACCTAATATAATTCCAAATTTAATTTCTGTCAAAACATAGTTAATATTTTGGTAGCATTAGTTATGGCTTTTGAGCAAGTTTTGGAGCATGTCATTTTTTTACATAACTTGCCATTTTGTTATTTTTGTCGGATTTTATGCAATCATCATATGAGTAGACTTTGTGCATTGAGTGGAGCTTTTTCATGCCATCTTGCTGGTAGAATTTAGTTCATGCCATGATATGGCCTGAGGTGACTTCTATAAGTCTGAAACTGCCTGAATTAAAACTTGCCATGTTTACAGGATGTTAGTTGCATAAGCTCAAACCACATCATATCTCCATGTTATGATCAGGCATCATATTGCTGCATTGCTGTGTATTGATTGCATCTCCGGTATTGTTCTTCTCGATACTATGATTCAGTTTTTGCTTATTAAATGCATTCTAATTGTTTTATCTTTCTTCTAGATTAGTTAAGCTATGGACTATAGAGGTAGAGACCATGAACAAGATAGCATCTTCAACATGATACGCTCCTCCCAAAACCAAGAGAATGAACCGGATGATGGCTCACAATATCTGAACGTGTCCGGTGAGGGACTTGAGGAAGAACCAGATGATGGCGAAGAAAATGTTAGACAATTAACAAAGTCCTGAGAGGTATATATATTTAGGGCTTATTCCATCTGTGCCCCCAATTCCTTAGTTGTGCTCAGTTTTCCCCACGCTTCAAACTTTTGCTCACTTTTCCCCACTCCCTTAGCTGAAACTCTCACAAATGTTCATAACAGACGTTTGCCGTCTTGGCCGTTAACTGACTTGTGGGGCCACGTTGGACTCTGTTGACTGTGGTTGTGGCTTCGCTGGTTGGGCCGTGTTTGTGTTCATAGGACGGGCCCGTTAGTTTGTTGGGAATAAATTAAAAAAGCCTTCTATCGATGGATGCAGCCTGCTATGCATGCCCGGCTTTGGCATCGATTTAGCCTGCTATGCATGCGAACACCGCCACGCACGCATCTAGTGACCTAGACCTAAACGCATGCATGCACGCCGAGACGCACGCATCGATCCTTGCCGCCCGGTTGCCGGTGGATTTAGTCGCTCCGCAGCGTCGTTTCACGCGTCGCAGGCATACGTGCCGGTGGCAGAAGGGGCGGGCTGCACGCACGCTCGCGTCTATGTCGAGGCATCGGTTCACGCCGCACGAGTGCCGGTCGATTTAGTTGTGGGAGGCAGGCAGCCGCCAACGCAGAGCACGCAGAAGGGGGAGGCAGGCAGCCGCCAACGCAGAGCACGCAGAAGGGGGAGGCAGGCAGCCGCCAACGCAGAGCACGCAAAGCACGTTCGCATGGATTCACGTTCACACATTTATGATCGCATCGGTTCACGCATGCACTGAGTCACGATCTACGCCGTTTGCGCGTGTACCCACTTCGTCTCTCCTGGCTATTTAAACTGCCCTTCATTGCCTCTTCTTCTACAGATCCATCTGCGCCTCCCACTTCTCTTCTTCCCCCAAAAGCCAAAGTCGTTCCACTCAGCGAAGCGTTTCAAGATGCAGTACACCGGGCCGACGTTCCAAGCGCCGCCCACCGTGCCGGAACGGCGGTACCCCGCCAACGTCGTCGTCGAGGCATCGCTCCGCGTGTGGGCGATCTCACGCTGGAGGGGTAGCACTGGGCTTGCACGGGGGTTCCTCCGTGTGGGCTTCCACCACCTCCCGCCGGGCTCGCCGCCCATGTTCAACCTCGTGGAGCAGCGTCCCCACGCCAACGCTCCAGTGGTAGGGCTCGTCGTCCACTTCACCAACAGGTTCAATGCCTACTACCTGCTCGGCAAGGTGTATTGGTGTGGGTGCGAGTTCATCGCATTCACCACCCATAACATCTTCACGGACTTCGAGAGCGTCTTCCCCGCTCGCAACCGCATGCACAACCTCCCGTACTACGTCGGCGACAACGGCCTTGAGGAGGAGTACTGAAGCCGAAGGCGAAGAAGACGGTGAAGCCGGCGGTGTGCGTGTTGCCCTAGCTACCCTATCCCTATCTACTATGTAGTGTGAGTGTGAGTTTGGTGTGCGTGTTGCCCGACCTAGCTATGTAAGAACTTGGGAACTTATGTTGCCCTAGCAACCCTATCTATTTATGTGTGTTATATTAATGTTTTGTTATGTTTGTTGCCCTAGCAACCCTACTATCTAAGTTAATTTATGTGTGTTATATTAATGCTTTGTTATGTTTGTATTTCCCTTTGTATTTTGTTTGTCCCAAGTTTAGACACGGCTAATTGGCGTGGGGAAAATTAACCAAACTAACTAAAAATGATGTGTTCATAGATGCCTTCTAAAAATAAGAACATATTGTACATTTGTACACGGCTTTGGTTTGAGAGCTCTGTATTTTTTAGGTATTCCAAGAATACTTTGGTTTTCAGAAATATTGAAGTATCAAATAGTTTGAGATGTTTGGCTTTAGTCAAAAGTGTAGTTTTATATACTTTAATATGTAGAAAACTACACTATGTTTGAAGTATATAAAAAAGAGGGTTGGACCTCTTTTTCCAATCATGAAGTATTGGTTCTCTAGGCATAATAATACTGCGGTTTGCAAATACTTTGATTCTAAAAAATGAAGGGACCCATAAAGGAAAGCAAAAAAAATCCTCAATGAGATAGAAGAGATTGGGCAATCAAATTAATGAAAAAAGCAATCAGAAACAAAAAAGGACAAAGCAATCGTTCCTAAACAAAAAAAAAAGAAACATCGCTTGTTTCTGGGCCTCATTTATCCTTTGTGGGCCTATTGCAGCTTGATTCTCTTTGGGCCCGCGAACTAGGTTTCTAGCAGAACTGACGAACTCGAGGACAAAAGTTTGGCAAGTGCGAGAGAGAAGAGATGAACTTGATGTATATCCCTTGTGCTGCTCAAGTACTGCTTACTGTCATCTGACGAGCTAGGGTATGATCCAACACTCAAGGTTATTTGCTAACAAAATAATCCTATCACTGAACTGGTACTTGTCTTCTGCCGAAACTGAAAGTGTCGAAACTTAACAGTAAACTGCATACATTCAGAGATCGACAGTTGCACTAAACAGAGTTGCATTTGAGATAAAAAGACTTGGATTGCTAAACAGTGGCAACAACAGTAGACAAACATCTCTAACGAGAGATGGCCATCAAGTAAAAAATTCCTAGAGCAAGTATTCCTAAAGCTATCAGATTGGATTGCTTCTTCAACTCAATCAGCTGCTTGAAGTTCTTGTTCATCTTCTTCAATTCCGTCTTCAGTTCGACATC
The DNA here is from genome assembly GCF_018294505.1 of Triticum aestivum. Lineage (NCBI taxonomy): Eukaryota > Viridiplantae > Streptophyta > Magnoliopsida > Poales > Poaceae > Triticum > Triticum aestivum. Next base: position 18,491,659 of record NC_057814.1, on the reverse strand, counting down.
TACCACCGTCGGGTATTCCGGACGCGCTGCTGCTGCCGGAGCGGCACTGTCATGGGGCAGATTGAACTCGCGGATTGCATCTGGATGTAATCATCCATCCACTCGAAATGGTGGCATTTCTTCACGATCTGAAAATGAAATGTGATAGATTTTTTGAGAAATTAGAGATAAAGGATGCAAGGAAAACTCAGATCTAACCTGCCCCTCCGGCTTGCTCTCGCATTTGACGAACTCGCGCCCAAAGTTCCCATTCTTCTCCTCCTTCGAAGTCAACCGCTTCAGTGGCGCAGTCCGTGGGCAGTCAGTGCATCGAGTCATCGGCACTGGACCATACACCGGCCACGTGGAACGGGGGGCTGACGAGGAGGTCGACATCTCGCCCGAGAGGAAGAAACAGAGGAATTGCTCGAGAGGAAGAAGAACGAGAAGATGGGGAAAGAAACAGAGGAATTGCTCGAGAGGAAGAAGAACGAGAAGATGGGGAAAGAAACAGAGGAATTGCCCTATCTGCTCGATGCCTTTGTCTGTCAGATGGAGAAGAGGAGAAGGGGAAGCTATATTGACGATTTGCCACATTGTATTTTGTAGTTTGAATATTTGAACCAACTCTTAACACTGACATGTGGTGGTCATGTGCGAAAAATACAATTTCATATGTAAAGTGGGGCAGATCGTAAAAACCCGAGAAGGACAGTGCAGTAGCCAATCAGGATGCATCACGCGGATCGCGCATGCCTGCCCACATCTGACGGGTGGTGTTTGGCGCTTGGTAGGATCCGACGACGGACGTTCGACGCTAGGGTTTGGAGCATTTCTGCGGGGTTATGAGCGAGTCAACGGGGTTATTAGGGTTTGACCAGATTTCAAATGGCCATAACTAAATTAGAAAAAATCGCAAAAATATAAAACAAACGTACTTCGTCCGTTTATGAGACCTAGTTACCATAAAAAAATATAAACTCGGTATAGGGGCATTTTTTTGAAAAATCATTTTTTGAAGTGATCTGTCAAAATCAAGTTCAAATGTTTTTAAAAAATTCAAAAAAACTCAAAATGTTGTAATTCTTGTGCACATAGCCGTCATATGTGACAAGGTTATGAGAAAAAAAATATAAACTTGGTGTAGGTCATTTTCATGAAAAAAGGCTTCACACAAATGAGCTATCACCTATGAACATGTTCAGAGTTCGTATAATAGGGAGAGAGGGTTTAGGGTTTGAAAAAAAATCAAAAAATTCAAAAAAATCAGAAAAAATCTCCATAGCTTCATTTTCGAGTGAATAAGAAGGATCTGAACTTACTTTTTCATTTTCATATCTAAAACATGTTATTTCACGGTTTTGAATTAAAAGCATATTTTTTCAAAAAAAATGTAGTAATATGAATATTAATCAATAAATAGTGAGACTTCGTTTTTACCATATATATATGGAACAAGTGTTCATAAAAATATATATGCCTCATTTAGCCAAGGTAAAAAAAACTTGATTTCAAATAGGGCTGTTTACCCTAGCTTTCGAGCTTGTTTCTAGCACATTTCTCATTCGGACTGTTCACCTACGAATATTGGGCTTCAAATGCTCGATCAAATACACCACACAGAGCAATGAACCTCCAATGTTCAACTTCAACTTTGGCTCGAATCCAAATTTTGGCCCAAATTAAAATATTGATTTAAATTCAAATTTTGATTGAAATTTGAATTCTGACACAAATAAGAAACCAAAGTAGAAGCAACATTATTACAAGGGATCCCTTATTACAACTGATAAGTTTTCACAGTAGCTCAAATATACCAAGTTTTAAGATGCCAACATCTTAATACAAATCTACCAAGTTTTAAGCGATCGACTCGCCCTCAAATTGACAACACAAACATTTCCCAACAACTTAATTCAAATTTTCGACTTGCTCCTTGTGTTTGCAGCTGGCTTCACCGTCTTGCTCCTGGTTTCCCTAGTTGAGATGCTCTTTTCTTTCAGACCCTTGTTCCTTTTGATCTTGGGCTTTACTTGGGGTTTTCCTCGTGGAGGTGTTGATGGAGTAGTTCCACTCGCCGAGCACTTGACGACCATTTGACGGTCATCTATGGGTTCAATAATCTTTAAAAGCACAGTTGGAAAAATTACCCCCTCCTCTTCCTCTCTTATAGCTTCAAAACCATCAAAGGCCATGGTTTCAAAATCTTCTGCTTCTTCATCTCTTGGCCTTTTCTCCCTAGAGCTGGTAAATAAAATTATAAGCCATAGGCAAAAAAGACAACAAATGCAAACAAAAGGGTAGCTGCATTCTACAAAGGGTGCAAACACATACCAAGATGCTTCATTTGCTGCTGCATTCTCCACTGCTTCAATTGCTGCTGCATTCTCCACTGCATCTTTAGTCTCCATTGCTGCTGCATTCTCCTCAGCATTGGCTGCTGTCCATCTTTCCTCCTCTCCAAATGATGCATCCACTGCATTGGTACAAAGCCTAGCAATATGCTCCAGAACTCTACATGTTTTGCAAGCACGCTTGTTTGGTAGACGACCCTCCTCACCTGCTCTAATCCTCTGGTTCCTTGGTCTTCCTGGTGGTCTAGTAATGACAGGAGCGTGGAGTTTGAACCCTGGATCTACTATGTTCCATTGATATTTCCCCAATAGTGTAGGCACATTGTCAGCATAAGCAGACATAAATTTGGCAACAGAGAAATACTCAGAGCAATATTGATCAACTTCACCATCTGCACCCCCGATAACGGTCATCAGATGTAGGGCATGTATGCATGGCTTCCCACGGATCTGCCATTGCCTACAAGTACATTCTCTAGTACTTAGGTTCACAGGATACCTCCATACCCTATTTTTAGTGTCAGTATATGTAACCTCTTTCTCATATGTACCAGATCGAATACATTTCATCTTCAGTCCTCTTGCCTTCGAGTGCAATGCCTTAATCAGTGATGGGAGCATTTGATGACCAACATATTGTGTTTCTGCAATTCTTTTGCGAAGAGCCATCTTTATCATGATCATTTGCCTCATCTTGTCAAATGCTTGCCACAACAAGAGCCCTTTCACTGACTTGAACTTTGAATTGAAGCATTCTGCAAGGTTACTGGTCACATAATCTACTTTGCAGATTTCGTTGAATTGGCTTCTTGACCACACCTTACCATGATGTGCATCCATGTACTCCTTCACAAGAGGATTTTGAGCATACAACACTCTCAAATGGTGTTCATGCTTCCTTTTGCTGCATGTGTATGATGCTGGCCATAAGTTCTCATCATAAACTTTACCTTTGAACTTCTTTTTGAAATTATGCGCTAGGTGTCGCATACATTTCCTATGCTCCACTCCAGGGAATACAATTTCCACTGCACTCTCTAAACCCTTGCAAGCATCTGTGTGTATAGCTAAACCTGGGGGTGTGCCTATAATGTTGCGCAACTGCTGCAGAAACCAGACCCAACTTTCCTCAGACTCTGCCTCCACCACACCAAATGCAACTGGGAATAGCCAGTTGTGTCCATCAACTGCAGAAGCTGCTACTTGCTGTCCTCTCCATCTTCCAGTCAAATGTGTAGCATCTACAGCCAAATAGGGCCTGCAACCATCTAGAAACCCCTGCCAGCAAGCCTTGAAACAAACAAAAGCCCTTCTGAAATGACTTCCCATTTATTTTGAATGGAACTGTATGCTTGTCAATCTCTACAACACTCCCTGGACTTGCCATCTCCACTTCAGCTTTGAAAGTGTAAAGCAGCTGAAAACTGTCATTCCATTGACCATTAATTCTGTCAAGAGCCCTTTCCCTAGCATTGAAAATTCTCATGTAAGGAATTTCTATCTTGTACTTCTCAAAAAGCTTCCCATGGAGTGCTGTTGGACCAAGTCCAGGTTCTTCTCTCAGCCAATCCAATATAGCATTTGCCACCCACCTAGTTTTTGCTAGCTTAGTTTTGACCTTCCCCCCTCCCCCTCTAGGTGGACATGTGTGCTTGTGTGGGTTCTTCTTTATCTGAAACAAAATAAAAGGGTAAAAAACAGTTGAGAAACCTTACTCAACGATCTGAAACTAAATTACTAACTGAACTTGGATTACCTGAATATATTTGCTCTTGATCATACGAGATGCATGCAACTTCCACCTACACCTAGGATATGGACAAAATACTGTGAACCTTGCTGGCTCACTCCTTTTAATCTTATAGGTGTTTTTAGATATAATGCACCATGTTGTCACTGCATTCCGACAGTCCACCATTGATTGGAAAATGGTACCTACACTAAGCTCAGGTTTTTCCCTGTTCCACTCAATTGTTAGCATGTCATCACCATCGTATTCATCCTCGATTAAGCTCTCCATGTTCTCCACCTTCTCTTCATCGTCAGTGTCATCAAACCTAGCTTGGCTGATGGGCTCCTCCATATATTCGTCATCCACTGCTTGCTGACTGGCTACATCGACCAGTTCAGGAAACATCATCTCGTCTTCATCATCATTTGTAGGCACTGCCTCGTCAGGTTCTGCATCTTCTTCTACACCAACTGCAGAAGGTACACGAGAAGCAGCAGCTGAATCGGAACCAGAATTGGCAGCAGGCATGTTCTGGCTCCATGAACCACTTGCTTTACTTGGTGTCGACCTACAAGGAGTGCCGGGGTGCTGGCTATTAGCACAGACAGATGATGTCTGAACTCCCTTCCCCTTCGCCCGTTCTGCGCGTGGCTGAAGCACATCGATTTGGAGTTTACCAAATCGGCAGCCAGCAATCCTAGCAAAAAGCAACGGCATATGATCGTCGCAAGTTAGTGGGAGAAATCTTTGCTCGTCACTGCTGAAGTAATTCAGTTCAACAGCATCGGCATCACTCCAGGGATAGGTGTTTCGGAGCTCAGCTCGCAAATCTTTGAAAGATATGCTGGTTTCTACCACTTTGGGATAGAAAAATGATGAAATCAAATGCGGTTTAGTACCACACAGCAAACTAGTTTCCATTCTAATCGCCAGCCGGAAAGCCAGCGCAGGATCAATCCTATTTTGTTGAAGGAAACAAAGGCTTCAGTTAGCCGGGTAAAATCGAGCACAAATTCAAACGATTCAAGCAAACAGAAGTCAAATACGGCCTACAATACGACTTAGAACGTCAATTCGAGAGGAAACAATGCTTACCCGGGTTTAATCCATGAATTATCTGCCGCAGATTCCACCCAATCCTCTCCACGGTCGACTGCATTCCGGCCATCCTCACTCAACATCGCTATGTAATCCCAGGTGGGGACGTGGGCTATATCTGGCGGAGACGCGGCGTCGCCGATGAACTGAATAGGGGCATAGGGTGGAGGAAACAACTGTGGTGGACGCAGCACGACGCCGTCGGAGGGGGAGGGGCGGCGCGGTGCAGTGTGGCCTATCTAGATTTGTTTCAGATTCAGACAAGCTGCCCAATATGTGTCTCCTTGCGGTCCCACCCGTCAGCAAGCAACAGTCAGACGAAGACTCGGCCCCACTCGTCAGCAATTAACGGTCAATGGACGGTCAAGATGGCAAACGCCCGCTATGAGCATTTGTGAGAGTTTCAGCTAAGGAAGAGGGGAAAAGTGAGCAAAAGTTTGGAGCGTGGGGAAAAGTGAGCACAACTAAGGAACCAGGGGCACTAATTTAAATATCCCATATATTTAAGGCCTCTGGTGATCATTAGATGTATTAAATGATTTATGTATATATATTAACGAATCTTTCTTCTTTTAGCCCTCTGGATCGAGCAAATCTTCTACAAGGGTACGAGGCCGGGCCAAAAATTTGGCCGATGGCATAATGTACAACATCGATGAAGTCGCAGAAGATGGCGAACAACTGCTCCTGCACAAAATGGCCAATGGTTGAAAGTCAAGCAGTTTGCTTTTAAGAAGATGGCCACACAATTCCAGACCTGAAAGAAAAGATTATACAACGACTACCTCAAGGCTGAAAAGAAGACTCCAGAATTCACTGGAGCACTAGAGAAGGTAAAAGATCACTGGGACCTATTTGTGAAGTACAAGGAATCAGACGAAGCTAAGGAACGGTCGAGAAAAATAAGATAAATGCTGCGAAAAAAGAGTCACCATGTTCTGGGGACAGGTGGCTACAAGAGAGGCATGCCTAAGTGGGAAGCAGCTGAGGCCAAGATGATTGCTGAAGGGGTCATTCCAAAAACAACAGATTGGACCGAGAGGTCCAGGAATTGGTTTTATGCGCATGGGGGAAAGTTGGACCCAGTGACAGCGGAGATTATTGAAAAGGAAAGTCTTAAAACAACCTCGGACACTTTACTTCAAGCAATAGGAGATGCTCTAACGGGGTTGTTCTAGCCCAAGAGAGAGAACGACGAGCTTACACACGCCCTTGGGAATCCTGAACACGGAGGACGAACACGAGGCAAAGGCGTTCTTCCATGGGTTTAGGGGTTTTCGGAGTGGAACGACACTTATAGAAGCCGTCGGAGAACAAAGAAGCAGGATGCAGACCGGCTTCATAAGGTAGAAACAAAGAACGCGGAGTTGGAACACATGTTACTACGGCAGCAGGAGCAGATCGACACAATTAGACAGCTGATGTCTACTACACAACTTTATTCTTGTAGACTTGTGTTGGGCCTCCAAGCGCAGAGTTTTGTAGGACAGTAGCAATTTTCCCTCAAGTGGATGACCTAAGGTTTATCAATCCGTGGGAGGCATAGGATGAAGATGCCCTCTCTCAAACAACCCCGCAACCAAATAACTAAGAGTTTCTTGTGTCCCCAACACACCAAATACAATGGTAAATTGTATAGGTGCACTAGTTCGGCGAACAGATGCACTAGTAGAAAACAGGGCCTTGGTTGAGGCCAGGATAAGGGCATTAATCTCGATTCACTCATGAACTAGGACCAAAGGGTACATCAGTCCCGGTTCGTGAGGCCAGGGCGCCGGCTGGGCCTCGGGGGCCATTGGGCCCAGTTCGTCTGACACTTTTGGTCCCGGTTCCAGACACGAACCCGGACCAATGGGCCTCGCTCCTGGCCCAACACCTTTAGTACCGGTTGGTGGCTGGAACCGGGACCAAAGGTTGTCCTTTAGTCCTGGTTTTCGCCACAAACCGGGACTAAAGATAAGCCTATATATACCCCCGCCCCTAACCGCTCAGTGCTCTGTTTTTTGGCCAGCCGTGTGGGAGAGGTGTGTGTTGCTCTAGCTGTCACCTCCTATGCACATGAGGTGTTCGCTGAAATGCCCGAGCCACACTTAAGCTTTTTCCTCAAGATTTTTCTAGGCTTGATGGTCCGTCCTGTCCCATCCCCGTCCTCATCGCCGTTGATCTCCTGTGCCGATCTCGTTGCCGGCACCATCGTGGTGAGCCTCTTGTTCTTATCGTCTTTCTAAAAAAATCTTACTTGTATGATTTAGATAGATACTTGGATAATTTTCTTACTTTTATTATTGTTTTTTATTATATAGTGCCATGGTTTTGGTATCTACCCCCGTGGGCCCTCGTCCTATCTATGTTTCGGATGTGGTATATTATCTTTTATAACTATTTGTTTCATTTAGTGTTTATGACAATTATGGCGACCAACGTGACATAGATGTTTTAATGTAGGAGGTATGTGAACCACAAATTCCAACCGACCCTCTTGTCAAGAGGTTAAATTTAGTTGAAAAAGAAAACAGTTACTTGAAGAAAAAATTGAAAAAAATTGAGGACGATAAGATGGAATTGGAGTTGCATGTTGTGCATGTCGTCGATTTCACAAGAGCAAGATGGATGCAATGAGCTTGAAGATTTGAAATATTGGAAAGTATGCCATTCATACTAAGGCTTGGTATCATTATGTCGTTGGATGAATTGTTACCTTAGTTGCGATTATGATCGCATTTATTGTTGCAATTAAATGTTTTACATAGTTTCAATGTATGTTTTAATTACATGCTCTAGAGAGCTATATGTTGTTCAATGAGCACTATGTATGAACTTTATGTATTTATTTTTTCAATAATAACATTTGATCACTACTGTACTTTGGTTTTAATGTGATGACGAACTTCTATTAATTTGGTTATTACTTCTCTATTCATGATGTCCTGTAATGGTTTTTCACACACTTAATTATATATAATGCACGCAGATGAACCGACAATGGATGTACGGTGATAGATGCACCTCTGAGTACATTAAGGGCCTGCATAATTTTCTTGAAGTGGCTGAGGAAAACAAGCAGAATGGTTTTATGTGTTGTCCATGCCCTATCTGTTGGAATACGAAGGCTTACTCTGACTCGAAAACCCTTCACATCCACCTTCTTGAGAAGGGTTTCATGCCACACTATAATGTTTGGACAAAGCACAGTGAAAGAGGGGTTATGATGGAAGACAACGAAGAAGAAGAGGATGATGACAACTATCCGCCCCCTGAATATGGTGATGCTGCAACGGGAGAAGCTGAAGATCAAGAGGAACCAGATGATATGCCCGATGATGATCTTCACCAGGTCATTGTTGATGCAAAAAGACAATGCCAACATGAAAGGGAGAAGTTGAAGTTCGATCGCATGTTAGAGGATCACAAAAAAGGGTTGCACCCAAATTGCGAAGATGACAACACAAAGCTCAGTACCACACTGGAATTGCTGCAATGGAAGACAGACAATGGTATATCTGACAACGGATTTGAGAAGCTACTGAAAATATTGAAGAAGAAGCTTCCAAAGGATAAAGAATTGCTCGAAAGTACATGCGAAGCAAAGAAGGTTCTATGCCCTCTAGGATTTGAGGTGCAGAAGATACATGCATGCCCTAATGGCTGCATCCTCTACTGCGATGCGCACGAGGATTTGAACGCATGCCCGGTATGTGGTGCATTGCGGTATAAGATCAGACGAGATGACCCTGGTGATGTTGAGGGCGAGTGCCCCAGGAAGAGGGTTCCTGCTAAGGTGATGTGGTATGCTCCTATAATACCACAGTTGAAACGTCTGTTCAGAAACAAAGAGCATGCCAAGTTGATGCGATGGCACAAAGAGGACCATAAGAAAGATGGGAAGTTGAGAGCACTCGCTGAAGGGGCGTAGTGGATAAAAATCGAGAGAACGTGGGGGACTTTGCAGGTGACGCAAGGAACATATGGTTGGTTTAAGCGTGGATGGCATTAATCCTTTTGGGGAGCACAACAACAATCATAGCACTGGGCCCATGACTCTATGTATTTATAACCTTCCTCCTTGGTTGTGCATGAAGCGGAAGTTCATTATGATATCAATGCTCATCCAAGGCCCTAAGCAACCCAGTAACGACATAGATGTGTACCTAAGGCCATTAGTTGAAGAACTTTTACAGCTATGGAATGGAAAAGGTGTACGTGTGTGGGATGAGCACAACCAGACGGAGAATACCATACAGAAATTCAATGGGAGTTTGGCGATTGATGATGTTAGGGATGTTATATTGTATATATGTAGTAGCGTCGTATAGATATACGAAAACTTGTTGTTCGACCAAGAACGGAGAAAGAGAGGTCACTTCTCTTTATATATGTTCATGATCACGATGTTGTTTAATTAATGGTTCCTTCATTTGCTTACTAGCTAGCGTCGAGTTCTCTCTATATGTAGTAGCTAGCATTGACCAAGCATGAAGAAAGAGAGGTCACTTCTCTCTATATGTAGTAGCTATAGCTAACACAATCTGAAACCCCTAATTAAACCATCCAAAACCGCTAATAAACCCCCTTTCAAAAAAAAACAAAAACCCCAGCGCCTGCGAGCTGCTGACGTGTGGCTGCCCTTTAGTCCCGGTTGGTGTTACCAACTGGGATCAAAGGTCCTCCTGCCTAGGCGCCCCACAGCGGCCACGTGGAGCCCCTTTAGTCCCGGTTCATAAGCCAACTGGGACTAAAGGTTTGGGGTATTAGTCCCATTTGTTTTGCCCCGGTTCCAGAACCAGGACTAAAGGCCCTCTGTAACCGGGAGTAATGCCCTGTTTCCTACTAGTGATGGCAATACAAGTGTAGTAATGATAGTAGATGTTGATTTTTGTAATAGGAACAATAAAAAACAGCAAGGTAGCAATTGATAAAACCGAGCACAAACGGTATTGCAATGCTTGAAAATGAGGCCTAGGGTTTGTACTTTCGTTAGTGTAATCTCTCAACAATGCTAATCTAATTGGATCATATAACCATCCCTCAACATGCGATGAAGAATCACTCCAAAGTTCTTATCTAGCGGAGAACACAAGAAGAAATTATTTGTAGTTATTCTTTCCAGTCGATCTATCCAAGAGTTGATACTAAAATAACACCAAGTTATTCTTTCCGATCGATCTATCAAGTGTTTGTACTAAAATAACACCAAAGCAAATTCAGATTCATAATACTCAATCCTAACAAAGAACCTCAAAGAGTGCCCCAAGATTTCTACCAAAGAAACAAAAGACGAGAACGAGCATGAATCCAGATGCATAGATTACCCCAATGTCACCTCGGGAATCCGCGAGTTGAGTGCCAAAACATATCTCAAGTGAATCAATATAATACCCCATTGTCACCATGGGTATTATTTTTGCAAGACATATATCAACTGCTCTCAAATCCATAAAAGTATCCAATCCGATAAAACAAAATATCAAATGGAAGACCCAATTCATCACAACAAGATAGAGAGGGAGAAACACCATATGATCCAACTATATTAACAAAGGTCCCCGATACATCAACATCGTGCCATCAAGAACACGAGAGAGAGAGAGATTAAACACATGGCTACTGGTACAAACCCTTATATAGCCCCAAGGATGGACTACTCCCTCCTCATCATGGAGACCATAGGGATGATGAAGATGGCCTCCGGTGATGATCTCCCCCTCCGGCAGGGTGCCGAAACAGGTTCCCGATTGGTTTTTCGTGGCTAGAGAGGCTTGCGGCGGTGGAACTTCCGATCTAGGGTTATTTCTGGGGTTTCTCAATTTATAGGATTTTTCAGTGTTGGAATCATGCGAAGACGGGCCTCGAGGTGAGCACAACCCACCTGGGCGCGCTGATACGTCTCCAACGTATCTATAATTTATGAAGTATTCATGCCATGTTTACAATAATTTTATATGATTTTGGTATGATTTGATTAGAACTAATCCGGACTAGCGCCGTTTTCAGCAGAACTACTGTGGTGTCGTTTTTTTGTGCAGAAATAAAAGTGCTCGGAACGAGCTGAAAATTTACGGAGAATATTTTTGGAAAATATAAAAAATACTGGAACGAAAAGATATCGGAGAGGAGTCCCGAGGCAACCACAAGGGTGGGGGCGCGCCCCCTACCTCCAATAAGTTCTAGAGCTGCAAGATGGATGAGAATAGTTCTGTCAGTGAACATATACTCAAAATGTCTTGGTATAATAACCACTTGATTCAACTGGGAGTTAATCTTCTGGATTATAGTGTCATTGACAGAATTCTTCAATCACTGCCACCAAGCTACAAGAGCTTCGTGATGAACTATAATATGCAAGGGATGGATAAGACAATTCCCGAGCTCTTCGCAATGCTAAAGGCTGCGGAGGTAGAAATCAAGAAGGAGTATCAAGTGTTGATGGTCAACAAGACCACTAGTTTCAAGAAAAAGGGTAAAGGGAAGAAGAAGGGGAACTTCAAGAAGAACAGCAAACAAGTTGCTGCTTAGGAGAAGAAACCTAAGTCTGGACCTAAGCCTGAGACTGAGTGCTTCTACTGCAAACAGACTGGTCACTGGAAGCGGAACTGCCCTAAGTATTTGGTGGATAAGAAGGATGACAAGGTGAACAAAGGTATATGTGATATACATGTCATTGATGTGTACCTTCCTAAAGCTCGTAGTAGCACCTGGGTATTTGATACTGGTTCTATTGCTAATATTTGCAACTCAAAACAGGGACTACGGATTGAGCGAAGATTGGCTAAGGACGAGGTGACGATGCGTGTGGGAAATGGTTCCAAAGTCGATGTGATCGCCGTCGGCACGCTACCTCTACATCTACCTTCGGGATTAGTTTTAGACGTGAATAATTGTTATTTGGTGCCAGCGTTGAGCATGAACATTATATCTGGATCTTGTTTGATGTGAGACGGTTATTCATTTAAATCTGAGAATAATGGTTGTTCTATTTATATGGTGCACCCTTGAAGAGTGGTCTATTTTTGTTGAATCTCAATAGTAGTGATACACATATTCATAATGTTGAAGCCAAAATATGCAGAGTTGATAATGATAGTGCAACTTATTTGTGGCACTGCCGTTTGGGTCATATTGGTGTAAAGCACATGAAGAAACTCCATACTAATGGACTTTTGGAATCACTTGATTATGAATCACTTGGTACTTGCGAACCATGCCTCATGAGCAAGATGACTAAAACGCCGTTCTCCGGAACAATGGCCGGGCAACAGATTTGTTGGAAATCATACATACTGATGTATGTGGTCCGATGAATATTGAGGCTCGCGGCGGGTATCGTTATTTTCTCACCTTCACAGATGATTTGAGCAGATATGGGTATATCTACTTAATGAAACATAAGTCTGAAACATTTGAAAAGTTCAAAGAATTTCAGAGTGAAGTGGAAAATCATCGTAACAAGAAAATAAAGTTTCTACGATCTGATCGTGGAGGAGAATATTTGAGTTACGAGTTTGGTCTTTGATACGTCCATTTTGCATCATGCTTTTATATCTATATTTATTGCATTATGGGTTGTTGTTACACGTTATGTCACAATATTTATGCCTATTCTCTCTAATTTTACAAGGTTTACATAAGGAGGGAGAATGCTGGCAGCTGGAATTCTAGGCTGGAAAAGGAGCAAATATTAGAGACCTATTCTGCACAACTCCAAAAGTCCTGAAACTCCACGGAACATCTTATAAAAAATAATGAAAAATCCTTGCCAAAGATGAAGACCAGGGGGCCCACACCCTCTCCACGAGGGTGGGGGGCGCCCCCCCTCCTAGGGTGCGCTCCCCTACCTCGTGGGCCCCCTGGTGACTCTCCAATGCCCATCTTCTTCTATATGAGGTCTTTCGTCGGGAAAAAATAAGAAGCAACCTTCCGGGACGAAACTCCGCGGCCACGAGGCAGAACCTTGGCGGAACCAATCTAGGGCTCTGGCAGAGCTATTCTGCCGGGGACACTTCCCTTCGGGAGGGGGAAATCATTGCCATCATCATCACCAACGCTCCTGTCATTGGGAGAGGGCAATCTCCATCAACATCTTCACCAGCACCATCTCCTCTCAAAACCCTAGTTCATCTCTTGTATCCAATTCTTGTCTCCAAGTCCGGGATTGGTACTAGTAGGTCGCTAGTAGTGTTGATTACTCCTTGTAGTTGATGCTAGTTGGTTTATTTGGTGGAAGATCATATGTTCAGATCCTTTATGCATATTAATACCCCTCTGATTATGAACATGACTATGCTTTGTGAGTAGTTACATTTGTTCCTGAGGACATGGGAGAAGTCTTGCTATTAGTAGTCATGTGAATTTGGTATTCGTTCGATATTTTGATGAGATGTACGTTGTCTAGCCTCTAGTGGTGTTATGTGAACGTCGACTACATAACACTTCACCATTATTTGGGCCTAGAGGAAGGCATTGGGAAGTAATAAGTAGATGATGGGTTGCTAGAGTGACAGAAGCTTAAACCCTAGTTTATGCGTTGCTTCGTAAGGGGCTGATTAGGGTCCATATGTTTCATGCTATGGTTAGGTTTACCTTAATACTTTTGTTGTAGTTGCTGATGCTTGCAATAGAGGTTAATCATAAGTGGGATGTTTGTTCAAGTAAGAACAGCACCCAAGCACTGGTCCACCCACATATCAAATTATCAAAGTACCGAACGCGAATCATATGAACGTGATGAAAACTAGCTTGACGATATTCCCATGTGTCCTCGGGAGCGCTTTTCCTATTATAAGAGTTTGTCCAGGCTTGTCCTTTGCTACAAAAAGGATTGGGCCACCTTGCTGCACTTTATTTACTTTTGTTACTTGTTGCTCGTTACAAATTATCCTATCACAAAACTATCTGTTACCACTTATTTCAGTACTTGCAGAGAATACCTTGCTGAAAACCGCTTATCATTTCCTTCTGCTCCTTGTTGGGTTCGACACTCTTACTTATCGAAAGGACTACAATAGATCCCCTATACTTGTGGGTCATCAAGACTCTTTCTGGCGCCGTTGTCCGGGAGTGAAGCGCCTTTGGTAGGTGGAATTTGGTAAGGAAAGATATATATTATGTGCTGAAATTTACTGTCACTTGTTACTATGGAAACTAATCCTCTGAGGGGCTTGTTCGGGGTATCTTCACCCCGGCCAGTAGAGCAAAGAGTTGCTCCTCAACCTACTGAACCTACTGAAAATGAATATGAAAATATTCCCTTTGAATTTCCTTCGGGTATGATGGAAAAACTGCTAGCTAATCCTTTTGTAGGAGATGGAACAAAGCATCCTAATGAGCACCTAATATATGTGGATGAAGTTTGTGGACTATTTAAGCTTGCAGGTATACCCGATGATATTGTTAAGAAGAAGGTCTTCCCTTTATCTTTGAAGGGAGATGCATTGACATGGTATAGGCTATGTGATGATACGAGATCATGGAACTATAGAAGACTGAAATTGGAATTCTATCAAAAGTATTATCCTATGCATCTTGTTCATCGTGATCGCAATTATATATATAATTTTTGGCCTCGCGAAGGAGAAAGCATCGCTCAAGCTTGGGGGAGGCTTAAATCAATGTTGTATTCATGCCCCAATCATGAGCTCCCAAGGTAAACAATTATGCAAAATCTTTATGCTCGGCTTTCTGAAAACAATCGCACCATGCTCGACACTTCTTGTGCTGGCTCTTTTATGATGAATACTATTGAATTCAGATGGAATTTATTGGATAGAATTAAACGCAACTCTGAAGATTGGGACCTCGACGAAGGTAAGGAGTCAGGTATGGCGCCTAAGTTTGATTGTGTTAAATCTTTTATGGATACCGATATTTTCCGTAAGTTTAGCACTAAATATGGACTTGACTCTGAGATAGTAGCTTCTTTTTGTGAATCTTTTGCTACTTATGTTGATCTCCCCAAGGAGAAGTGGTTTAAGTACCATCCTCCCATAGAAGTAAAAGTAGCTGCACCTTCTAAAGTTGAAGAAAAGATTGTCACTTATAATGATCCTGTTGTTCCTACTTCTTATGTTGAGAAACCACCCTTTCCTGTTAGTATAAAGGATCTTGCTAAAGCTTCAACTATGGTTCGTAAAAGCAATATTAGAACTTATACACCTCCTGAGCAAGTCAAAGTAGAACCTAATATTGCTATTGTTAAAGATCTCTTGTCTGATAATATTGATGGGCATGTTATTCAATTCTGTGGTGAATCTGCTAGAATTGCTAAACCTGGCGCTAAAGATAAACATAGACCTGTGGTAGGCGTGCCTGTTATTTCCGTTAAAATAGGAGATCATTGTTATCATGGCTTATGTGATATGGGTGCTAGTGCTAGTGTTGTACCTATTACCTTGTATGAAGAAATTAAGCATGAAATTGCACCCGCTGAGATAGAAGATATTGATGTTACAATTAAACTTGCTAATAGAGATACCATATCGCCAGTGGGAATTGTTAGAGATGTTGAAGTCTTGTGTGGGAAAACTAAATATCCTGCTGATTTTCTTGTTCTTAGTTCCCCACAAGATAGCTTCTGCCCAATTATATTTGGTAGACCCTTCTTGAACACTGTTAATGCTTAGATAGACTGGAAAAAGCATGTTGTTACTATTGGTTTGGATGATATGATTCATGATTTTAATTTCTCTAAATTTAGTAAACAACGCCGTGAAGAAGAATTACCTAGTAAGGATGAAATCATTGGTCTTGCTTCTATTGCCATACCTCCTAGTGATCCTCTAGAACATTATTTGCTAGACCATGAAAATGATATGTTTATGAATGAAAGAAGGGAAATAGATGAAGTATTCTTTAAACAAGAACCTATTCTGAAACACAATCTGCCTGTTGAAATCCTAGGGGATCCTCCACCCAAGGGTGATCCCGTGTTTGAGCTTAAACCGTTGCCTGATAATCTTAAATATGCTTATCTTGATGAAAAGAATATATATCCTGTTATTATTAGTGCTAACCTTTCAGAGCATGAAGAAGAAAGATTATTGAAAACTCTGAAGAAGCACCGTGCTGCTATTGGATATACTCTTGATGATCTTAAGGGCATTAATCCCACTCTATGTCAACATAAAATAAATTTGGAAGAAGATGCCAAACCGGTTCGCGATCATCAACGAAGGCTTAATCCTAAGATGAAAGAAGTGGTAAGAAAAGAAATACTAAAGCTTCTGGACGCAGGTATAATTTATCCCGTTGCTGACAGTCAGTGGGTAAGCCATGTTCATTGTGTCCCTAAGAAGGGAGGTGTTATTGTTGTTCCAAATGATAAAGATGAATTGATCCCGCAAAGTATTATTACGAGTTATAGGATGGTAATTGATTTCCGCAAATTAAATAAAGCTACTAAGAAAGATCATTACCCCTTACCTTTTATTGATCAAATGCTAGAAAGATTATGCAAACATACACATTATTGCTTTCTAGATGGTTATTCTGGTTTCTCTCAAATACCTGTGTCGGCTAAGGATCAATCAAAGACTACTTTTACTTGCCCTTTTGTTACTTTTGCTTACAGACGTATGCCCTTTGGTTTATGTAATGCACCTGCTACCTTTCAAAGATGCATGATGGCTATATTCTCTGACTTCTGTGAAAAGATTTGTGAGGTTTTCATGGACGACTTTTCCGTCTATGGATCCTCTTTTGATGATTGCTTGAGCAATCTTGATCGAGTTTTGCAGAGATGTGAAGAAACTAATCTTGTCTTGAATTGGGAAAAGTGCCACTATGGTTAATGAAGGTATTGTCTTGGGGCATAAAGTTTCTGAAAGAGGTATTGAAGTTGATAAAGCCAAGGTTGATGCTATTGAAAAGATGCCATGTCCCAAGGACATCAAAGGTATAAGAAGTTTCCTTGGTCACGCCGGATTTTATAGGAGGTTCATTAAGGACTTCTCAAAAATTTCTCGGCCTCTGACTAATTCATTACAAAAAGATATACCATTTGTCTTTGATGATGATTGTGTAGAAGCATTTGAAATACTTAAGAAAGCACCTATTGTTCAGCCACCAGATTGGAATTTACCCTTTGAAATGTGTGATGCTAGTGATTATGCTGTAGGTGTTGTTCTAGGGCAAAGAGTTGATAAGAAATTAAATGTTATCCATTATGCTAGTAAGACTCTAGACAATGCTCAAAGAAACTACGCTACTACTGAAAAGGAATTTTTAGCAGTTGTATTTGCATGTGATAAGTTCAGACTTTATATCGTTGATTCTAAAGTAACTATTCACACTGATCATGCTGCTATTAAATATCTTATGGAAAAGAAAGATGCTAAACCTAGACTTATTAGATGGGTTCTCTTTCTACAAGAATTTAATTTGCATATTGTTGATAGAAAGGGAGCTGAGAACCCCGTTGCAGACAACTTGTCTAGGTTAGAAAATGTCCTTGATGACCCACTACCTATTGATGATAGCTTTCCTGATGAGCAATTAAATGTCATAAATACTTCTCGTAGTACTCCATGGTATGCTGATTATGCTAATTACATTGTTGCTAAATTTATACCCCGTAGTTTCACATACCAGCAAAAGAAAAAGATTTTCTATGATTTGAGACATTACTTTTGGGATGACCCACATCTTTATAAAGAAGGAGTAGATGGTGTTATTATACGTTGTGTACCTGAGCATGAACAGGAACAGATCCTACGCAAGTGTCACTCCGAAGCTTATGGAGGACACCACGCTGGAGATAGAACTGCACATAAGGTATTGCAATCTGGATTTTATTGGCCTACTCTCTTCAAGGATGCCCATAAGTTTGTCTTGTCTTGTGATGAATGTCAAAGAATTGGTAATATTAGTAGACGTCAAGAAATGCCTATGAATTATTCACTTGTTATTGAACCATTTGATGTTTGGGGCTTTGATTATATGGGACCTTTTCCTGCCTCTAATGGATATACACATATTTTAGTTGCTGTTGATTACGTTACTAAGTGGGTAGAAGCTATTCCAACTAGTAGTGCTGATCATAACACCTCTATTAAAATGCTTAAAGAAGTTATTTTTCCTAGGTTTGGAGTCCCTAGATATTTAATGACTGATGGTGGTTCACATTTTATACATGGTGCTTTCCGTAAAATGCTTGCTAAGTATGATGTTAATCATAGAATTGCCTCCCCTTATCACCCACAGTCTAGTGGCCAAGTAGAATTGAGTAATAGAGAGCTCAAATTAATTTTGCAAAAGACTGTCAATAGGTCTAGAAAGAATTGGTCCAAAAAACTTGATGATGCATTATGGGCCTATAGAACTGCATATAAAAATCCTATGGGTATGTCTCCTTATAAAATGGTTTATGGAAAAGCATGTCACTTACCTCTCGAACAAGAGCATAAGGCTTACTGGGCTATTAAAGAGCTCAACTATGATTTCAAACTTGCCGGTGAGAAGAGGTTATTTGATATTAGCTCACTTGATGAATGGAGAACCCAAGCCTATGAAAATGCCAAGTTGTTCAAAGAAAAGTTAAAAGATGGCATGACAAAAGGATACAAAAGTGTGAGTTTAATGTAGGTGATTATGTATTGCTATACAACTCTCGTTTAAGATTTTTTGCAGGAAAACTTCTCTCTAAATGGGAAGGCCCTTACGTTATAGAGGAGGTCGATCGTTCCGGTGCCATAAAAATCAACAACTTCGAAGGCACAAATCCGAAGGTGGTAAACGGTCAAAGAATCAAACATTATATCTCAGGTAATCCCATAAATGTTGAAACCAATGTTATTGAAACCGTAACCCCGGAGGAATACATGAGGGACACTTTCCGGAACGTTTCAGACTCCGAAAAGGAGTAGGTATGTGGTACGGTAAGTAAACCGACTCCAAAACAATTTTTAAGGCAATATTTCTCCGTTTTGGAATATTTAGAAAAATAGAAAAATAAGTAGCAGTCCGGGAAGGACACGAGGGCTCCACGAGGGTGGAGGGCGCGCCCTACCCCTCTGGGCGCGCCCCCTACCTCGTGGGCACCTCGTGTGCCTTCCGGACTCCGTTTTCTTGCACGATACGTATTTTGGTCGGTAAAAATTCATTATATATTCTCCCGAAGGTTTTGACTCCCTTATCACGCAAATATCCTCTGTTCTTGTTTCGAGTTGTCCTACTGCAGATTAGATTAACATGTCATCCCAGGATTCGGAAGGAGAAAGCTATGTGGATGATTACCTAGCAAATCCTAAGGTCTATGGAGATGTGGAGCACGATGGTTGGACCACGGAGGAAGAAGAGGACTATGAACCCAAGGGGAAGGAGGAGACGAGCTCAGATGAAGATGAAGCCCCATTACCTCAACCTGGGGACATGCACGTGGAGTTCAAAAAGTCAAGTCTCCCTGATAGGGTAAAGAAACCAAAGATCGAGTTTATCCCTTTTCGTCTCTTGCAGGAAAATAAGCAGGACTTATGCAAAAAGATATTAACCCTGGAGTGGGAGATTGATGAGTTGAGGGACCAAAATTCCGTCCTCAAGCGCAAATTAAGGGAGAAGTCTATGCCATCAACTAAGTCAACATCACCACCACCTTCTTCACCAACAACAAAGAAGGAGACATAATCATATGGGTATGGGCACTCCCCTTGGCAACTGCCAAGCTTGGGGGAGATGCCCCGGTATCGTATCACAACCACATCTCCTATCTTTACCGTTTTTCTTAGTTCGATCCTATTAGTAGTATCTTGATCTAGTAGAATAAAGTTTATGGCATGATCTAGTTTTGAGTTTTGCTTTATGATCCCTCTATGTAATCGAGTCCGTGAGCTATATAATAAAGATTAGTGTTGAGTAAAGGGCTTGATTATTTTGCCATGATCTTGATTGAAAAAAGAAAGATAAAAGGAATGAAAAGAAACAAAGAGTTCATATTGATCTTATTGAGAGTAATGACTTCACATAGAAAGAGTATGATGATTAAAAGTTGTTGGGAGTTGGCAAACATAGCTTTGGTCATCGTTGCAATTAATAGGAAGTAATAAGGAAAGAGAGGTTTCACATATAGATATACTATTATTGACATCTTTTATAATTGTGAGCACTCATTAAAATATGACATGCTAAAGAGTTGATGTTGGACAAGGAAGACAACGTAATGGGTTATGTTTTCTTATATCTGAGATAAAGTATATTGTCATGGATCTTCCAACATGTTGAGCTTGCCTTTCCCCCTCATGCTAACCAAATTCTCAGCACCAAGTAGAGATACTACATGTGCTTCCAAAAACCCTTAAACCAGTTTTGCCATGAGAGTCCACCATATCTACCTATGGATTGAGTAAGATCCTTCAAGTAAGTTGTCATCGGTGCAAAGCAATAAAAATTGCTCTCTAAATATGTATGATTGATTGGTGTGGGAGAAATAAGCTTTATACGATCTTGTGTTGTGGAAGAAATAAAAGCGACGGACTGCATAATAAAGGTTCATATCAAAAGGGGCAATATAAAGTGCCGTTCTTTCGCATTAAGATTTTGTGCATCCAACCATAAAAGCGCATGGCAACCTCTGCTTCCCTCTGCGAAGGGCCTATCTTTTATTTATTATCTCCTACCTTATGCAAGAGTCATGGTGATCTTCACCTTTCCTTTTTCATTTTATCCTTTGGCAAGCACAGTATGTTGGAAAGATCTTGATTGATATATCTAATTAGATGTAGGGGCATGAGTTATTATTGTTGACATTACCCTTGAGGTAAAAGGTTGGGAGGCGAAACTATAAGCCCCTATCTTACTCCGTGTCCGATTAAAACTCCGTAAACACAAGTATCGCGTGAGTGTTAGCAATCATGAAGGACTAAATGATAGTTGAGTATGTGGACTTGCTATTAAGCTCTGACATAGACTCTTTCTGATGTTATGATAAATTGCAATTGCTTCAATGACTGAGATTATAGTTTGTTGGTTCTCAATAAAGTTTATGATTTGTACTCTGCATTGTGAATGGATTATTACTTGAACATAAGAAATAGTATGACAATGTCTATATATGTTGCTGTTATGAGAATAATCATGATGCCTTCATGTCCGTATTTTATTTTTATCGGCGCCTCTACCTCTAAACATGGGGACATATTTATCGTTATCGGCTTTCGCTTGAGGACAAGCAAGGTCTAAGCTTGGGGGAGTTGATACGTCCATTTTGCATCATGCTTTTATATCTATATTTATTGCATTATGGGCTGTTGTTACACGTTATGTCACAATACTTATGCCTATTCTCTCTAATTTTACAAGGTTTACATAAGGAGGGAGAATGCTGGCAGCTGGAATTCTGGGCTGGAAAAGGAGCAAATATTAGAGACCTATTCTGCACAACTCCAAAAGTCACGAAACTCCACGGAACATCTTATAAAAAATAATGAAAAATCCTTGCCAAAGATGAAGACCAGGGGGCCCACACCCTGTCCACGAGGGTGGGGGGCGCGCCCCACCTCCTAGGGCGCGCCCCCCTACCTCGTGGGCCCCCTGGTGACTCCGATGCCCATCTTCTGCTATATGAGGTCTTTCGTCGGGAAAAAAATAAGAAGCAACCTTTCAGGACGAAACTCCGCGGCCACGAGGCGGAACCTTGGCGGAACCAATCTAGGGCTCCGGCAGAGCTGTTCTGCCGGGGACACTTCCCTCCGGGAGGGGGAAATCATCGCCATCATCATCACCAACGCTCCTGTCATCGGGAGAGGGCAATCTCCATCAACATCTTCACCAGCACCATCTCCTCTCAAAACCCTAGTTCATCTCTTGTATCCAATTATTGTCTCCAAGTCCGGGATTGGTACTAGTAGGTCGCTAGTAGTGTTGATTACTCCTTGTAGTTGATGCTAGTTGGTTTATTTGGTGGAAGATCATATGTTCAGATCCTTTATGCATATTAATACCCCTCTGATTATGAACATGAATATGCTTTGTGAGTAGTTACGTTTGTTCCTGAGGACATGGCAGAAGTCTTGCTATTACTAGTCATGTGAATTTGGTATTCGTTCGATATTTTGACGAGATGTATGTTGTCTAGCCTCTAGTGGTGTTATGTGAACGTCTACTACATAACACTTCACCATTATTTCGGCCTAGAGGAAGGCATTGGGAAGTAATAAGTAGATGATGGGTTGCTAGAGTGACAGAAGCTTAAACCCTGGTTTACGCGTTGCTTCGTAAGGGGCTGATTTGGGTCCATATGTTTCATGCTATGGTTAAGTTTACCTCAATACTTTTGTTGTAGTTGTGGATGCTTGCAATAGAGGTTAATCATAAGTGGGATGTTTGTTCAAGTAAGAACAGCACCCAAGCACTGGTCCACCCACATATCAAATTATCAAAGTACCGAACGCGAATCATATGAACGTGATGAAAACTAGCTTGACGATATTCCCATGTGTCCTCGGGAGCACTTTTCCTATTATAAGAGTTTGTCCAGGCTTTTCCTTTGCTACAAAAAGGATTGGGCCACCTTGCTGCACTTTATTTACTTTTGTTACTTGTTGCTCGTTACAAATTATCCTATCACAAAACTATCTGTTACCACTTATTTCAGTACTTGTAGAGAATACCTTGCTGAAAACTGCTTATCATTTCCTTCTGCTCCTCGTTGGGTTCGACACTCTTACTTATCGAAAGGACTACGATAGATCCCCTATACTTGTGGGTCATCAGTCTTCATTTGAAACAATGCGGAATAGTTTCGCAACTCACGCCACCCGGAACACCACAGCGTAATGGTGTGTCCGAACGTCGTATTCGTACTTTACTAGATATGGTGCGATCTATGATGTCTCTTACTGATTTACCGCTATCGTTTTGGGGTTATGCTTTAGAGACGGCTGCATTCACGTTAAATAGGGCACCATCAAAATCTGTTGAGCCGACGCCTTATGAACTGTGGTTTGGCAAGAAACCAAAGTTGTCGTTTCTTAAAGTTTGGGGCTGCGATTCTTATGTGAAAAAGCTTCAACCTGATAAGCTCGAACCCAAATTGGAGAAATGTGTCTTCATAGGATACCCAAAGGAAACTGTTGGGTACACCTTCTATCACAGATCTGAAGGCAAAACATTCGTTGCTAAGAATGGATCCTTTCTAGAGAAGGAGTTTCTCTTGAAAGAAGTGAGTGGGAGGAAAGTAGAACTTGATGAGGTAATTGTACATGCTCCCTTATTGGAAAGTAGTTCATCACAGAAACCGGTTCCTGTGACACCTACACCAATTAGTGAGGAAGCTAATGATATTGATCATGAAACTTCAGATCAAGTTACTACCGAACCTTGTAGGTCAACCAGAGTAAGATCCACACCAGAGTGGTACGGTAATCCTATTCTAGAAGTCATGTTACTTGACCATGGCGAACCTACGAACTATGAAGAAGCGATGGTGAGCCCAGATTCCGCAAAATGGCTTGAGGCCATGAAATCTGAGATGGGATCCATGTATGAGAACAAAGTGTGGACTTTGGTTGACCTGCCCGATGATCGGCAAGCCATAGAAAATAAATGGATCTTCAAGAAGAAGACTGATGCTGACGGTAATGTTATTGTCTACAAAGCTTGACTTGTTGCGAAAGGTTTTCGACAAGTTCAAGGGGTTGACTACGATGAGACTTTCTCACCCGTAGCGATGCTTAAGTCTGTCCCAATCATGTTAGCAATTGCCGCACTTTATGATTATGAAATTTGGCAAATGGATGTCAAAACTGAATTCCTGAATGGATTTCTGGAAGAAGAGTTGTATATGATGCAACCAGAAGGTTTTGTCGATCCAAAGGGTGCTAACAAAGTGTGCAAGCTCCAGCGATCCATTTATGGACTGGTGCAAGCCTCTCGGAGTTGGAATAAACGTTTTGATAGTGTGATCAAAGCATATGGTTTTATACAGACTTTTGGAGAAGCCTGTATTTACAAGAAAGTGAGTGGGAGCTCTGTAGCGTTTCTAATATTATATGTAGATGACATATTATTGATTGGAAATGATATAGAATTTCTAGATAGCATAAAAGGAAACTTGAATAAGATTTTTTCAATGAAAGACCTCCGTGAAGCTGCTTATATATTAGGCATCAAGATCTATAGAGATAGATCAAGACACCTAATTGGACTTTCACAAAGCACATACCTTGATAAAGTTTTGAAAAAGTTCAAAATGGATCAAGCAAAGAAAGGGTTCTTGCCTGTGTTACAAGGTGTGAAGTTGAGTCAGGCTCAATGCCCGACCACTGCAGAAGATAGAGAGAAAATGAAAAGTGTTCCCTATGCTTCAGCCATAGGTTCTATCATGTATGCAATGCTGTGTACCAGACCTGATGTGTGCCTTGCTATTAGTTTAGCAGGGAGGTACTAAAGTAATCCAGGAGTGGATCACTGGACAGCGGTCAAGAACATCCTGAAATACCTGAAAAGGACTAAGGATATGTTTCTCGTTTATGGAGGTGACAAAGAGCTCGTTGTAAATGGTTACGTCGATGCAAGCTTTGACACTGATCCGGACGATTCTAAATCGCAAACCGGATACGTGGTTTTATTGAATGGTGGAGCTGTCAGTTGGTGCAGTTCTAAACAAAGCATCGTGGCGGAATCTACGTGTGAAGCGGAGTACATAGCTGCTTCGGAAGCAGCAAATGAAGGAGTCTGGATGAAGGAGTTCATATCCGATCTAGATGTCATACCTAGTGCATCGGGTCCAATGAAAATCTTTTGTGACAATACTGGTACAATTGCCTTGGCAAAGGAATCCATATTTCACAAGAGGACCAAGCACATCAAGAGACGCTTCAATTCCATCCGGGATCAAGTCCAGGTGGGAGACATGGAGATTTGCAAGATACATACGGATCTGAATATTGCAGACCCGTTGACTAAGCCTCTTCCACGAGCAAAACATGATCAACACCAAGACTCCATGGGTGTTAGAATTATTAATGTGTAATCTAGATTATTGACTCTAGTGCAAGTGGGAGACTGAAGCAAATATGCCCTAGAGGCAACAATAAAGTTATTATTTATTTCCTCATATCATGATAAATGTTTATTATTCATGCTAGAATTGTATTAACCGGAAACATAATACATGTGTGAATACATAGACAAACATAGTGTCACTAGTATGCCCCTACTTGACTAGCTCGTTGATCAAAGATGGTTGAGTTTCCTAGCCATGGACATGAGTTTTCATTTGATTAACGAGGTCACATCATTAGGAGAATGATGTGATTGACTTGACCCATTTCGTTAGCTTAGCACTTGATCGTTTAGTTTACTGCTATTGCTTTCTCCATGACTTCTACATATTCCTATGACTATGAGATTATGCAACTCCCAAATACCGGAGGAACACTTTGTGTGCTACCAAACGTCACAACATACCTGGGTGATTATAAAGGTGCTCTATGTTGGAAATATGCCCTAGAGGCAATAATAAATGGTTATTATTATATTTCTGTGTTCATGATAATAGTCTATTATTCGTGCTATAATTGTATTGTCCGGAAATCGTAATACATGTGTGAATACATAGACCACAACCTGTCCCTAGTAAGCCTCTAGTTGACTAGCTCGTTGATCAACAGATAGTCATGGTTTCCTGACTATGGACATTGGATGTCATTGATAACGGGATCACATCATTAGGAGAATGATGTGATGGACAAGACCCAATCCTAAGCATAGCATAAAAGATCGTGTAGTTTCGTTTGCTAGAGCTTTTCCAATGTCAAGTATCTTTTCCTTAGACCATGAGATCGTGCAACTCCCGGATACCGTAGGAGTGCTTTGGGTGTGCCAAACGTCACAACGTAACTGGGTGACTATAAAGGTGCATTACGGGTATCTCCGAAAGTGTCTGTTGGGTTGGCACGGATCGAGACTGGGATTTGTCACTCCGTGTGACGGA